>NW_021705976.1:19510-27770 GCF_003719475.1 Trypanosoma rangeli
ATATATATATATATATATATATATATATATATATATATCCTCAGAGCACACGTGTCTGCGGGTGTAAACGATACATCAGCTGAAGTGGAGCCTTGTATGTTGTCTGTTGCCTTGTATTTGCGCGTGCGTTAGTGCTTTTTCTTATCTTTAACCCCTTTGATGTCGTCATGTTTTTTATCCCCCTATTTTTGTTGTTTTTGCTGGTCGTCCTCTCCTCTCTCTCACAGCTCAAGCTTGCCAAGTTGGGCTGATCCGCATCTCTTCCCCCCTTCACACTGGTGCAGTCGCTGACTGCCTCGCTCTCCTCATTATTTTTCCCTTTTTGCTCCCTCCACCTGCCTTCCATTGTGTGTGCCTCACGCGCATCTACCAGGTTGTAAATTTCGACTGAAGGCCCTCGTAGCGCCTGAGGTCGCTCTTCGACACGGACGGCTTCAGTTGGTCGCGCGCACGCACAAAGTCACGCATCTGAACAACAAGACGCGGCGTTTCTTCAGCGTCCCTCGCCGCCGCCTCCGGCACGATGCAGTCCTCCTCCGCAACAATGTGCTCCAACATCGACTCCACAGCAAACATCATGGCGTCGGAGCAAAGTGCAAAGAAGTCAGCGCCGGTGTACTCAAATTCGAGGGGCTCAAGGAGTTTGTCAAAGTCCACGTCATAAGCGAGGTCAAACTTCCGTGTGAGCGCCTGGAGAGCAACAAGCTGCTCCTCTCTTGTCGCAGGGAGGCCCAGGTAGCACAGTCTGTCAAAGCGGCCAGGGCGCAGCAGTGACGGATCCAGCAAATCTGGGCGATTTGTGGCGCCAATGATGAACACCTGGGCAACAGCAGTGCCATCCGTACGCGCATGGCCCACACCGTCTACCTCGACAAGCAGCTGCGCAACTACGCGGTCCATAGCCCCGCCAGCGTCACCCTTGGCGCCACGTGCTGGCGCCAGCGCGTCAAGCTCGTCAAAAAATATGATGCAGGGCGAGTTGTCCCGTGCACGTTGAAAGAGGAGGCGTATGTTCTTTTCGCTCTCACCCACATATTGATTGATCAGTTCCGGCCCTTTCACGGCCATGAAATTCATATTCATCTCCGTAGCCACTGCCTTTGCCAGGAGTGTCTTGCCACACCCTGGTGGCCCGTAGAAAAGAATACCTGCCCGTCGTTTTGCGCCGTTGGAAAAAAGATCTGGATGCAATAGGGGCAACTGAATCGTTTCCCGCAGCTCTCGCTTCGCATCTTCCAAGCCGCCTACATCTTTCCACCGCACTGGCTGCAGTTTGGTCGAGACGAGGCTGTGTCCATGTGCTTTTTGGTACTTTTGCAGCACACTCCCAGACAAAGATTCCGAAAGAACCGGCCTTACTCCCTCGGGCAACCGCATAGAGCTCAGCAGTGAGAGGCACTCCTGCATGTACGCCACCACATCGGCAGCACTCAGTCCCACCAGCCACGCTGCCATGGAATCAAATGACAACAACAGACTCTTACAGATGCCAAAGGAACGTTGGGCCTCCTGAAACAACGTTTCCACGATAACACGACGATCGGCGTCCGATGGGTTAGTGCCCTTAAGCAAACCTCCCACATTTCGAGCTCTGGCCGCCACCGTCGGCGGTGGTGCCTCCGTGCTCTCACAGACTAGAAAAATAACACGAACTCCAACCCGGGCAGTATTAGTAGTAGAAGTGTCAATGTCATCCGTATCAAACAAATGCAGCAATTGGGGATGCTCAGGCAGGAGTTGCGAATTCTTAACCACGAGTGCAACCTCCCCCAGACTTTGCATATAGTCCGAAATGAGGTGCTGCATCTCATCCCGTTGCCGGCGATCAAGGTCGACAATGAGGGCCCCCACACCATGTACGGCTAACGCGGTTGTAATGCTCTCATATGGGAAATTCTCTGGAAGTGCATGCACCACAAAGACATGGGTCTCAGCTGAGTGCGATGGTAAAAAAACAGTGCCCAGTGCATCAAGAATGGCCACAGTCAGAGACAACTTTAAATATAATGTTTCCCGTAGACGCCATGGCGGAAATAGCGGGGTCACATCTGCGCAAAGTGCGATGCTGTGAATCGATAAAACAACCTCCGTCCCACCATTATTCAAGTCAAGCCACCCGAACGGTCTACCGGAAGTTGTTGTCACTTCAACAACGCGAAGTGGTATCGCAATGATGCCGTCATTGTGCATCAACGATCTTGCCGCCGTTTCCGCGTTGCCGCTCTGTGCAAGATGTGCAACGTGCGCCAGCACAACTTCGGCGACGTCGGTGCAAACCAGCTGACGCTCAAAAAAAAGTTGCGGTGTGACGTGAAGGGCAAAAACGTCACCCTCAGAGACTATTCGACCACACAGCTGTTCTTTGGAGGCGCGTAAGGCAAGCGTCATAATCTGCTCATAGTTGTCTCCCAAGAAGGCGGCCAGCATGAAGGCGGGCCACGCAGGTGCAACAACAACACCACTCAGTTGCAACTCCCCACACCCTTGTTGAGCCGACGCCAGCGTTAACGGTACACACTTTGAGTCCAGCACAGGACGAAATGCCGAGAGGGGAACCTTTATTCGTCGATCGGAGTACTGCATAGAGGTTGTCACAAGAGACGGCAGGGGGTCAAGAAGAATGGAAGCCCGAAGGTTACGAAAAACATCAGGCGCGGCGTGCAGTGTGGGGGACAGCTTCAGCCGTCTCCTTGCCCTGCCGACGCATGTGAATGGAGAAGGCGGTCGTGTACTCTTCGTCGCCAACGCACACAACCGCACCGTCCATCATGAGGGTACGCAGAAAAAAACCCTCTGACGACTCCGCTGTAGAACCAGTCAATGAATCATCCAACACGGCAACACATAGGTCATCATCATCATCATTGGCATCTACATTACCGTCGTCATCCTTGTAGCTGCATTCGGTTATGCGTGTAGTGTCATTCAGCCCAAATGCGTCCCCACGCGTCGGTGGAAGCACAATTATAGTTGTGGCATCACACAACACTCCAGCTGTAGCCGGAGCCAAGTCAACCACCGTGAGATCAGCCGAAAAGATATCACATGCCAATATCGTCTGCCCCAACTGCACCATTGCATTGTGCTGCATGATAGTCTGCAGCAGGCATACAGAGTTCCCATCCATCCCACAATTGTGCTCCACTACGCACTGATAGTCCTTCGGTGTGACAGCGCGAAGGATACACAGCTCAAGCTGTACCGCAGCCTCCATGTTATCGGTGCCCATTGGTCAAGTCTCACAGCACTGCAACCGCCAAGAATATCCTTCATCAATACATGCAGCACAATTTAAGGAGAACACGAAGAAGCACAATCAAACAAAGACACAGAATAATTTACTTTTTTTTTCTCTTTTTTTTTTTAAGAGTGCGTGGGTCGGCAGTACTCAAACACTGCCCAGACGGAGGATCTGCAGTTACATCCTGTCAAGCAAACAAGCAAAAAGAAAAACACGTAGATGCAGCGTCCCACTACCACTGACGCAAAAAAAAAAAGGACGAGAATACAAAGCAAAAAATAAATAAATCAAAACAAAAGAACATGTAGTCTCTCTTTCTTATCATATCTCCCGCTCACTCATAGAAAAACATACCCACACTCCGCACGTTCTACTGTTTTATTATTATTATCTTTGCTGTTTTGTCTTTGTAAAATCTCCTCCAGCACAGGCAGCTGCATTTTGTGCCACCCACTTGGCAAATCGCTCCCGCACTCCGGCAAGAAAATTCGTACGACTTCCCACAACATGCTGCTCTTTCCAAAAAGTTTCGCCTTAAACGCCAAAAGGCAAGCCGTGCAATCAACAAGGGATGGCGCCGCGTGCCTATGTTCCTCGTCGCGCGGCGACAGCGTTGTACCACGCCCACCCTGAAAGGCAGGGCGCCCAAGAGAGAGGCTTGTCTCCTGCAGAATGGGCTCAGCTAATCGCCGAAAATTGTGACGAGGCTCCCATACATATGGAGGGAACGGATTGACCGCCTCTCCAGCTACTTCCGCCAGGTATGCACGACGCCGGGCGGCAGCCGCAAGAATCTCCGAGAACGCAGCAAAGATGGCTCCAATATCTCCTATATGGTTCCGAACAGCCTCCTTCAGTGCAGTAGTCCTTTCTTCGTCGCTCAGCTGAAAAGCGGCCTGATATGGTGCCACGAAATTTATACTCCTGACACCTTTCAGTGCAACGTACCTGCTGGCGATTTCAAATCGTGAACATCCAGGTACGGCTAAAGCCTTCCAAAATTTTGCACCACATGGGTTTCCTGTATAACTACGGACAGCAGCTATGAGTGCATTGTCTTCCTCTTTACTCCACTCCCGTTCCGTTGTTTTATCGTGTGATGCGTCCTGTTTTGCCGTCAAGAAAAGATGAGGGAATGGCTGAGGAAATGCTGCCTTAGCCTCGTTCCACCGCACCTCATCCGAGGTCAGTGGGAGTGCCACATGCCGCAGACAGCCACCTTCAGCATAAAATCCGGCGACACGAAACGGAGGACATTCTTTCGTAGAGCAAAGGTAAGCATCAAAATATGCCGTCCCCGCCGCAGTGTTAACCCTGTCACGTTTCACGACTACACGCCTCGTTACTTTGGAAACATGCATCGGGTTACATAATGCCAATCGAAGAGCTGCGATGCGCCCTTGCGCCTCACGCAGCTGCCGACACTTCTGCTGCAACTCAGCCTGAAGTCGGTGATTTGCCTCAAGTACCTCGTCGACAGCCTCCAGAGTAATGGCCGTACCCACCATCCCCTGCGCCCACTCCCGCCCAAGCCCCGTCATGTTGCCTCTTCTTACGCGCCGCAAAAGAAAAAGAAAAAAAAGACACGTTGGCGACATCCACCCAAACACTACCACACCTCACCCACACACTGGCATATGCAAGGAGACACATATTTCATTCCGTTGGCCCTCTGTAGCAGAAAGCGGCTAAACAAACTCCCCATGGTTGGGATCATGTGTAAATGTAAATATAAGTATTAACCAAATAAATGCATTCATCAGCTCAAAATAAGCCACAAGCAAGCAAATAGCAAAACAAACAAAAATTTATTGCAGATTCGTCGCCATCCGTCCTTATTCTTCGGTGTCCCTCTCCTCATCGTTATCTTCCTCATCTTCCGCAAGTTGCCGCTCGTATGCTTCCCACTCTTCTTCCTTCTTCTCTCGGCGTTCCTTAAAGAATCGTGCCTCCTCCTCTTCACGTTCCTGTACGATTCGCAGCTGCTCAAGTAATCTATTTGCTTCATGGTAGCGACGGTATGCAAACCCCATCGCCTGCTTATGAACCCGCTTTTCCGACTGCCGCTGCTTTGTTTTGAGATCCTCAAAGGACTCAGATGCCATTGACACCCAAAAGTCGGTTGTTCGTTGGAAGAAAACTGCAGGGGTCTCATCTTTTAGCGGAGTTGGTACAGCAGAGCCACTGCCAAGCTGAGCAAGGAGCTGTTCCTTGTGTACCTTGAGGCCTTTTTTACCTTTTACCGTAGTGACGCAGTCCACAATCTCGCGTGAAGGAGTGACGGCAGTGTCGAGTTCTGCAGGGACAACTTGCGGTGGCTCATCATCGTTGTCACCGTCCTCCAGTGCTCGCGGGATGCAAGCAAGGTCCACCCCGCCGTCCACAGCTGCTTCTCCAGTGTTGTCTGTATCTTCATCGTCGTCTTCATCGTAATCCAAATCAAATGCAGCACTGACAACTGTACTGCCACTTTCCCATGAACCAGCCTCACTAGCCTCCGCCTCCTTACCGAGCCACACCAAACGTGAAAGATCCTGTGCGAGGAGCACACGGTATGTGTCACACGTATTGAGGTTGAATGAAAAGAGATCTGACATTGTAACTTCACGGGAACCACTCTCAAACTGACCCCCGAAAATGTACAAAGTATTCCCCATAATAAGCATAGACGCATTCATCCGACGATGTGGGTAAATCTGGCCTCGTTTATTGACCTCAAAACTCTCCTTCATCTCATTCTCTTCATCCACCACAATGCTCCCATAACTTTCTTCACCATCTTCCTCCTCCTCCTCTTCCTCCTCGCTATCCGCTGCTGAAAATAAAGAATTACCCGCCAAATGTTGTAGGTGAAGAGCCCTCAATTCGGATTGTAGGTCACCTCCCTTCAACTCCAACGCCGTTGTCTTCTTCCTTGCGCGCAAAACAATTGGGTAAAACCGCTTTGTGTCCATATGAAAAACAAATAAATCACTGGTGAAAGTGGACACAACTTTACCGCCAGGTGACTCAATGTCCACCACACCACCAAATAAGTACATTTTATTGTCCTTAAACGCACTACCTACGCCACAACGGATCGGCGGGGGAATACCACCCAGACGTATTTTCGTCCACAGCGCAAAGTCGCCCTCGGCGTTGGCATTATCGGCAGCATTGATGTGCTGCGGCAATTTTATACTCCAAAGGTCATGGTGCACATTTGCTTGTAATTTTTTAAATCGATTAAACTTCTCAGTGGAGAAACCCCCATAAACAAAGAGTGTGTCATTGCATACTGCCATTGAATGCCCACTACGGGGGTGAGGTAGCTCCCCGTAGGGCGCCGTTTTGACCGCCGTCCACTTTCCTGCCCCATCCAAACATGACAAGATCCAAAGGTCATTAAAATAATGACATTCGTGGGCGTTATCATAGAAACCACCAAAGACAATAGCACTACGGCGCCAGAGACACATACGATGACCACTACGTGAGGAAGGACCCCCTTTTACGCCGGTAAGTTCCTCCCATTCATACTTCTTGGCGTCAAAACGCCAGACGTCTTTAAAGTGCAGGAATTGCGACTGCGACTGAGAAACAAATTCCCCACCAAAAACAATCAAAAAATGTTTGTAGACGACACCTTGGCTGCTGCTTCGTGGGGGTGGATTCACCGCCGTCACGAGACGTGACCAGACATTGCGTTTAATGTTATAAAAGTATAGATCATTATAAGCCACCGTCTTCTCACCGTCCCAATACTCTCCACCGAAAAGCATCAGTTCCTGCTCACGCTCAGGGTGAAGTGTGAAAACAACATTCGCACGCGGACTGGGTGGGACAGCATTTTCTTCAACCAACGTAGTTCGCATTTTGCCTTCCTGCTTGCGAATTCGGTTCAAAGTAACTTCCGGAGCCTCCTCATTATTGAATCCTTTCACCTCATCGCCATCCGTGTCGCCTTTTTGCATACCCTTGGCACGTTTATGCGCCTGGCGATCCGACCGTTTCACCGCCTTCACAGGATCTTCATGTTTCTTTCGTTTGTCACGACCCTTCCCCATGATTGAGATTTGATCACCAGGTCCTCCTATCCTTCCCTCCGTCACGCCCCTAGAAACTCCTGCTGCTTCAGTCACTTTCACTTCCGCGGACGGACAGTGATCAACCCACAAACTAAAACCCTATTCCAGAATATATATATATCTAAAAACGTGCGTGTAAGCGTACAGCGACACGGACAACCCTCACCTTTGTTTTTATCACCTCCTGCACAAAATTACAAATAAAGAAGAAATACAAAAAAAGTACAAAAAAAAAGCCACAAAACTTAAAAAGAGACGTATAACTGTTTTTATATTTGTTCGATTTTTTTTTGACTTTTTTTTTTCTTCTTAGTTCTGATAACTAAATTCTTTGCTAAATAATAAATTAAGTAACACACACAATCCTATATTCACCACTGCCATACATGCATACACAAACACGGAAAAAATTAACGAATTTTTTTTTATCTATAATCATAAGCAAAAAAAGTGATAGACGGGGTGCTGTCTCGCCTCCTCCACAGATGAACACACACCCCATGCCCTGCCTTTCCCTTTAAACCAAAAGGAGAAGCAGCAAAAGAGCAACATGATGTGCATTCGCCGTCTTGCCTTCGCGGCCGCACACATGTCAGGTCAGTTGGCACAAACGAGTGAGACGCGACTCCCCGTCCTCCCCAAGTACCAAAAGTGGTAGCAAAATATAGGGACGGAAAGCGTCATCCACCCGCCTCTCGTGCAGCACGAAAAGGAAAAGGAGTTGGAAAACATAAATAAAAAGCAAAAACAACATGCAACCTTTCTCCCGACCCTTGCCCCGCGCACCGCTTCTCCTGCAGGCTCTCACAAACACACGGCCCTGCCAGCCATGGAAAATAAAAGTGTTGGAACTGAGACACAATTCCGGAGGAAAAAAAAACGGAAAGCACAAAAGCCATGCATACAAAAATACGAGAGAGAGAGAGAGAGAGAGAGAGAGAGAGAGAGAGTA
>NW_021705976.1:27795-29130 GCF_003719475.1 Trypanosoma rangeli
GTCATCCACCCGCCTCTCGTGCAGCACGAAAGGAAAGGAGTTGGAAACATAAATAAAAAGCAAAAACAACATGCAACCTTTCTCCCGACCCTTGCCCCGCGCACCGCTTCTCCTGCAGGCTCTCACAAACACACGGCCCTGCCAGCCATGGAAAATAAAAGTGTTGGAACTGAGACACAATTCCGGAGGAAAAAATAAAATCAAAAAACACAAATGTAGAAACGCCATGCATACAAAAATACGAGAGAGAGAGAGAGAAGTACAACAACCGACTGGCGGTATTCGAATTGTGCGAAAAATAAAAATAAAAACATTAATACCAAAGAGTTAGATAAAACAACACAAAAACAAAAATAAAGCAATTAAAATTGTTTTGGGATTCGCTACGACCCCCCGCCAACAACTCCCTACGCATCCAACTGTTCATTTTGTTCCGCGGCACGCTCCTCACGTCTAGAACGAACGAAGCGCATGTAAATAAAATTCATTAACACAGTGGAGGCAAAAGCGCATGCGCAAAGGCAGGTAAGCACAACGAATGGTGTCCGCAGGCACTTGTCGCGTCCCAGGCAATAGTACTTTCCGTCCTCAGTCCGAACAGAATTGCGTGTCAAAACTTCACCAAACATAAATCGGTTGAAAACAACGACACCAATAAGGTCGAATAAGAAAATGCTGTTGTAATGCTTCGCAACGTCAATGCTGTAGATGGTGCGGACAGTCAACACGAGAGCGGCAGCATATGAACCGTTCGCCAAACCCCCAAGAACCATTGGAAGAATCAGTCCCTTCGCTGGCAGAACGAGGAAAAAGATGCCAGAGAGGCACATAAACAAAGAGGGGGCACAATATGTGATAGTCACGGGCGTCCGCTTCTCGAGCGGCCGGCTTGCATTCCATGCCTCGAAGAAACTGACACCGAGACGACCAATGGCGTTGCCGACACTTGTCAGAGCGACGTACAGGGCGGGAAGCTGTTCGCTATTCGGGTCTTCAGATACCGCCACAAATATCTGACGACTATTGAGCATTACAATATGCACGCCACCGGACACAATAACAGCGTGCAACCATACACACCACAGCGGAACATTGTGAAGGACGTTGTGAAAGAATCCGGTCTTGTACTGCGGAAAATTCATATCGTCATTGGAGAAGAGTTGCGCATCATCCATGGACTCATTCATTACCTCCTTCCTGGGCTCCTCAAAACCGTTGTCCGCAATATTCTCACTCTGATCGGCTCCATTACCCTCGTTGGAGTCGTCGTCGTTGTTGTTGTTGCCGTTGCTCGTAGAGTGGTCAACTGGTTCCCTGGCGCTGTTCGTGGGCTTG
>NW_021705976.1:29155-31230 GCF_003719475.1 Trypanosoma rangeli
GTGATAGTCACGGGCGTCCGCTTCTCGAGCGGCCGGCTTGCATTCCATGCCTCGAAGAAACTGACACCGAGACGACCAATGGCGTTGCCGACACTTGTCAGAGCGACGTACAGGGCGGGAAGCTGTTCGCTATTCGGGTCTTCAGATACCGCCACAAATATCTGACGACTATTGAGCATTACAATATGCACGCCACCGGACACAATAACAGCGTGCAACCATACACACCACAGCGGAACATTGTGAAGGACGTTGTGAAAGAATCCGGTCTTGTACTGCGGAAAATTCATATCGTCATTGGAGAAGAGTTGCGCATCATCCATGGACTCATTCATTACCTCCTTCCTGGGCTCCTCAAAACCGTTGTCCGCAATATTCTCACTCTGATCGGCTCCATTACCCTCGTTGGAGTCGTCGTCGTTGTTGTTGTTGCCGTTGCTCGTAGAGTGGTCAACTGGTTCCCTGGCGCTGTTCGTGGGCTTGCTGCCTCCTCTCAACGGCTTGTCAAGCCAACTCCACGGCAGCACTGCAAAGATAAGCGACAAATACAGAACCACCATAATGATTGCGGGTGGGTTTCTATTCTCGAACGGCACTCCACCCGTCACAAAAACAAAGGCAACACTCTGAGCCGTGATCACGATGAGGAGGCCCAAGACAATCAGGAACAGCACGAGGAAGCGGCGCCGAGAGGCCTTCTTGATGAGGTACATGTGTTCCACGCGCCGTGCCACGCCGTGCTCCTCCTCCGTGTAGTGTTTGATCCTGTGACCGGTCATGTGGTACGGAGGGATCTGAATGTAGAAAAACGCCACCAACCCAATCACCATAAACAGCGCAAGGAGGAATAACATGAACGTGGAGTGTTGACCTGAGAAGTACGTGTCGTACAGCGTCGCAATGACAGAGCCTGACAATCCCGTCATCGTCTTGACAGAGGCCACCAGGAGACCGCGGTCGAGAGGAAACCAGCTGAGGATAGACAGGATGGCGCCCATGTCAAACATGTTGCAGCCAATGTTCATGATCGCATTGATGGCCGAAAGACTCGCCACACTGTGTCCAATTTTGTTCTCAAACGTCAGCGCAAACAGTGCTGAGCCCAACCCGTATGCAACCATGCCTATCACAAAGATGGGCTTTGGTCCGATGTAATCAAAGATAAAGCCGTAGGGAAGCGTAAAGTATCCAAACACAATACCAACAGTGGAAACTGTGGTGATATCGTTCTGGGTGAAGCCGTAGTCATTCGTCATTTTGCCGGAGATAAGGGAGAAGGCGTAGATAGCACCGGACGCGATGGCGCAGAACATGCCACAAACCACAAAACCAAAGCGCTGTGGCTCGCTGATCGACTTTGGCACCGCCAACCGGTCATTAAAACCAAGCACCATTTTCACGCCTGCCCTTGCCTCCTCTTCCCTGTACCTCGTGTCCCGCGGTTGCCTTCCTTCGAGCTGACCTTTATTCCCTTTTCCTTCAAGCCCTGTCACTTTCTTGCGAATAAGAGAAATAAAATGAAAAAAACACAACACTGCAATGCAAGATTTTGAACGGCAGGAGCGCTGGCGATGCGGCTGGACGTGCGGGAAATATGGCCGTACGCAGAAGAAAAGGCAGGTAAGTGATGGGGTGCTGTCTCGCCTCCTCCACAGATGAACACGCACCCCATGCCCTGCCTTTCCCTTTAAACCAAAAGGAGAAGCAGCAAAAGAGCAACATGATGTGCATTCGCCGTCTTGCCTTCGCGGCCGCACACATGTCAGGTCAGTTGGCACAAACGAGTGAGACGCGACTCCCCGTCCTCCCCAAGTACCAAAAGTGGTAGCAAAATATAGGGACGGAAAGCGTCATCCACCCGCCTCTCGTGCAGCACGAAAAGGAAAAGGAGTTGGAAAACATAAATAAAAAGCAAAAACAACATGCAACCTTTCTCCCGACCCTTGCCCCGCGCACCGCTTCTCCTGCAGGCTCTCACAAACACACGGCCCTGCCAGCCATGGAAAATAAAAGTGTTGGAACTGAGACACAATTCCGGAGGAAAAAATAAAATCAAAAAACACAAATGTAGAAAC
>NW_021705976.1:31255-31911 GCF_003719475.1 Trypanosoma rangeli
AAACACGTGGCACCACTGTCCCCGCGTCACACAATCACGTGCGTGGAAATATGGCCGTACGCAGAAGAAAAGGCAGGTAAGTGATGGGGTGCTGTCTCGCCTCCTCCACAGATGAACACACACCCCATGCCCTGCCTTTCCCTTTAAACCAAAAGGAGAAGCAGCAAAAGAGCAACATGATGTGCATTCGCCGTCTTGCCTTCGCGGCCGCACACATGTCAGGTCAGTTGGCACAAACGAGTGAGACGCGACTCCCCGTCCTCCCCAAGTACCAAAAGTGGTAGCAAAATATAGGGACGGAAAGCGTCATCCACCCGCCTCTCGTGCAGCACGAAAAGGAAAAGGAGTTGGAAAACATAAATAAAAAGCAAAAACAACATGCAACCTTTCTCCCGACCCTTGCCCCGCGCACCGCTTCTCCTGCAGGCTCTCACAAACACACGGCCCTGCCAGCCATGGAAAATAAAAGTGTTGGAACTGAGACACAATTCCGGAGGAAAAAATAAAATCAAAAAACACAAATGTAGAAACGCCATGCATACAAAAATACGAGAGAGAGAGAGAGAGAGAGAGAGAGAGAGAGAGAGAGTACAACAACCGACTGGCGGTATTCGAATTGTGACGAAAAATAAAAATAAAACAATTAATAACCAAAG
>NW_021705977.1:0-31394 GCF_003719475.1 Trypanosoma rangeli
TTTTTTNTNTTTTTTTTGGGACGGGTGTGACGTTGGCTGCGGTTCGAGATGGCGGAAAAAAAAAAGCCATCCAACCACGACACCACCTCGTAGCTACCCCCTTCCACATCTGTCATGTAAAAACAAAAATTCATCCACAAGGGACTACAATGAGCTTTCCCGCCTGCAGAGTCATAAAAACAGAACAAGATGGTGAAGAATGCATTACGAAGAGACGTGCAAGAAGTAACCAACACACAAAAACACACACATACTTAGAGACAAGTATATATTAGATGGGTAAAGCAACACACAAAGACAGATGCGTTGCCCTCGTTTACGGCCTCTTTCATCGCCCACAAAGCAGCCAAATAATTTTGGCCCCCATAGGTGCGTAGATGTGTTGGTTATGCAACTTATATGCTGCCTAACGTCAGCCGCCAGTGGCACATCCGCCAGAGAGCGAACCCTTTGGAAGTCCGTGAATGTTGGAACCACGCGGAGCCTGGCCAACGCTGCGACCAGCGCTGAAAAAACCGGGCCGCGTCGTTGATGCGCACTCCTGAACGTGTTGCGAGACGGACTCGGAGGAAAAAAGAGTGGCAACAAACAACCACACAAGACGCAGAATGGAGAGGAAAAAATCAACGAGACTAAACGGCCTAGATTCAACGACCCGGCCGTTCGAAATGTACGGCATTTTTCTTGCCGCCACCACTACCCCCTAGGAAGTCTTCCCTTGTACTGCCGTGTTGGTTAAGAGAGGGGAAAGGGATGTGACCTTCCGTGTATAAATCAGGAGAAGCAACAGTAGGAAACAGGCAAACAACGGAGAAAACTAAGCAAATGAAAGTAAAAAGGGCATGACAGTAAAAATTACGCTGCAGTTATTGAAGAGCCAATCATTACAAGACAGAGAAATACGTAATTTTATACATAATTATCTAAACGTGTTTTTGAATCAATTAACCGGTATTGCTTACACTGTCATCTCCTCCATGTAGAGTTTCTAGTGCTGTCCCCGCACAGCCGCCATGGGATCACCGCCACTTAATGCCTGTAGTAGCACACATGCACGGCAAAGCTTCTGACTTGTGACGTAACCACAGCGATCACAAGAGCCCTGTGGATGTTCAGGCATGGACTCCCGCTCGTTTACACGCAGACGCTCCCCAGAGCGGACAGTGTCTATAATGCAACGTGACTGAAGTATTTCCATCTCCTTCAGAAGCATACGTGCCTCACCACGGAAGGCCTCCCTGCTATAGGTGCACTCCGTGGTAAAATAATCCAAATTATTAAGATGTGCGTACAGAACAATCTCCTTCTCATAGGCGTACTTCAAGGGTTTTACACGAGGAATGAGACCCTCTCCAGCAGTAATGGCGCTTGTGCATCGCGAGAGACGTGGAAGATCCGCGCGCAAGACATTCATTAGAATTGTCTCTGCCAAATCATCGGCATTGTGTCCTGTCACAATCTTTGTCGCCCCAAGCAACGCCGCACCACGATCCAGTGCCTGCCGACGAAACACACCACAAAAGGTACAACTATTGCGTAAACCTGACAGCTTCACAACCTCATCCATTGTCAACCCATACAGTTCCTTGTACGATAGCACACGCAGAGGAAGTTTGTACTGTGCTGCATTGCGCTGCACCGTCTTTAGGCTATCGTCACGGTATCCAGTGATTCCTTCGTCAATGCTCAGCAGGAGGAACTGTACTCCGTACCCATGGCGCTCATTCAGTAGCTTCATGAGATGCATTAGAACCGTACTATCCTTGCCCCCACTTGCTCCACATGCCACAATGTCGCCCGGTGTGAAAAGCTTTTCTGCTATTATCGTCTCATGCACTTCCTCTTCAAATAAATGAAAAAAACACGTTCGGCACAAAAGTTGCCCGCTGTGAGGCCGCCTCACAGTGGCCTCCTCTTCATTGCAGTGCCTGCAGAGCGGACGCGGTGACATCCCGTCCCTTGCTCTCTCCCCCAGCTAGCCAATAGCCACAAACCTAAACTAAACTTGGTGCAACTACCCGTAATTTATATATATATATATATATCTGCCGAGACTCCAGAGGTAGTTGACGGATGTACAAAAGAATCAAAAGAAGAGGGGGGGAGGGGATAAAATACACTGGCAAATGTGCATAAACACATCAATGTATTGCCCCTCTCTCATCTATTTTCCCAACACTTTACATCCTCCCTGCCATTCTGATCGCCAAACGACAAAAAAAAACACTCACATAGCAGCAGAAACTCTACAAGCAAGACTAGTGTCCAAAACAAAATAAAGATGCACCTCTCAACCGTCCCCAGGAAGAGCCGTTGAAGCCTCCGACGCTGAAGCAGAGCCCAGAGTATGTATCCAGGCTGCAGGCTGCTGTTTAAGAAGATGTGCGATCAACTCCCCTGTGTCTTTGCTCAGAAACGGCATCCCTGCAAAGGAATCCCATCCTTCACTCCCAGTGCCTCTGCCCCTGTCTATACCGCGACCGATTTCACATGAGTCAGATGGAGTGTTCATTACAAGGTGATTCACCAGGGTTAGTTTGTCATTTTTATCATGAGAAACTGTCCATTGCGGCAGCCGTGTTCCCTGCTGCAATGTGCGTGACCAGACAAACAAATCCTCCAACTTTTCTTCTAAACGTCTAAACGCCTCCCTAGTCGTAACGTTTTCAAGTCGGGTTTCAATATCCTTCATGCCATAATGAGCCGCCTCTGCACTCTTGGCGGTACCAGCCACCAATGCATGGAGGGTGGACAACTCGGCCTGGACAGAAGTCAGAGTACGCTCCAGCGATGCCATTGATCTTTCATGCGTCTCTCTCTCAACGGCCAGCGCTTCGTAAAGCTCTTTGTTCATAGCCTCCAGCCGGAAAACTCTTTCCAAGAGCTGTGGATCTTCCAACGATGCCAAGTTTCCCCTGTTCTCCTTCCCGTTGAAGCATTCACCATGCCCCTTATTACCTGCACACTTTTCTATGCTCGATGCGGCTAAGGGTGACGAGTAAGCTCCATTTCCCACAGCATCATACATCGTCAACAGTTGATCGTTGCCATGATAAGGGAAAGAGGGGAGTGAAGACGAACCGCAGCGCGAGCCATAGCGTCGTTTGGAAACTAACTGCACCAAGGGCATTGTCACCTTCGCATCCTTCGCGGTTGTTTTCCCACTCGACTTGGTTCGCAAGTCCAGATGAAGAACCTGCGGAGTATGCATGTCGCTCGGGGACCGCGAAGGAATCAGGGTATCGGCGGAGGGGAGTCCCTGGATCGTAAAAAAAGAAATTACGTCTGAATTGCGAGAGCGTGTTAGGGCCTCGCTGGATTTCTCTCTGCCCTCACTGTTGTCTCCACTGGGGTCGCAACTATTACACAGAGCAATGTGTGCCCGCATTGAAGACATCCCTAGCTGAAGACCGCAGTAGGGACACGCCAAAAGCGTGCTCATGGCGGCAGTAAAGTTGCGACAAATATTAAGGACACAAACTGATGTCGTCACCAGCCCCAACTTTGTCAAAACGTCTAGCAGAAGACACACACACACGCACGCAAAGAAAAAAAAAAAGATAAAATTAAAAAAAGGAAAAAAAGTGGCCTTTGTAGCTAAGAAAGAATAATATATTCATATATATGTGGGGGAAAAAAAAGAGGATCTGGGGGGTTGGACCTCGTCGGGGCATCACAGGGAAGTACAAACAGTATTATATATATAATATAATATTCGAGAATGGCGAGGCTTCCCCCTTTCCACATGAATTTGAAGGAGGGAGATGACGCCGACAGCAACACATGCAAGGCGTCAAAAAGGCGAGCTAAACCTCTTCCTTCTATTGCCTAAGATTCGTTGGTGAGCGTAAATTTGACTTCGGGGGCAAAGGAGCCAACTTGCGACCGCGACCTCCAGGCGAGACACGCAAACTTCCGAAGTATTTGTCCGTATTCTTGCC
The DNA here is from genome assembly GCF_003719475.1 of Trypanosoma rangeli. Lineage (NCBI taxonomy): Eukaryota > Euglenozoa > Kinetoplastea > Trypanosomatida > Trypanosomatidae > Trypanosoma > Trypanosoma rangeli. Next base: position 3,942 of record NW_021705977.1, read on the forward strand.
ACCAACTCGATCTTGTTGGTCTCTCAAAGCGAACCGAAGGCCGGGAGAGGGGCTGCCACGTGGCTGCAGAGCACTTGAGGAGGGCTTTCTATTGCACTGACGCGATGGTCTCTGGGTGGCGGGTTTCCCCAGCAACAGCAAACGCCGTCTCTCCGCCTCAGGAGCTCCAGAGGAATTCATTGCTGTTGGCCTGAAGCAGCTCACTCGTCGCTGATTTGGGGAGCAGCCCAGCTCATGAGGAAAGTGTACCCCCTGCTTCACTACCACAACAGGATTCTCTTCCTCTTTTACCGTGTCGACAAATTCCTCTTGTGATGCGTCCACGGCGTGTAAAAGACGCGCCGGAACCTTTTTCTCAAGAGGCAATGCCGGCCCCGTCCGGCCCAACGTTCCACCTCGACGTATGGCAGGCCCAGTTTTTGGCCTCCGGCGGTTGGGTACGAGGTCGTTCTTTCGGGTTGGCTTCGCAGAAAAACGATTCCCGTGATCCGCGCCGTAGTAACTCAATGTTGCTTTGGACCTGTCGTGTACCTCGGTCTCTTCTTTTTCTCGCCGCAATTGGTGCTCTGATGCATATCGTTCCATGATCCACGGCACCGCCACTGTTCCCCAAAGCACCTCAAAGATGTCATCAACCGCATCCTGCGTTGCCGTCGTGCACAGTGCATTTTCCTTGTTGTTTTCATTGCAGGTTATGTCCATTGTTATACTGTCATTGTCGTACGGCGGCCCAGTGCGCCCTGAGCATTGGGCAGCCGTCCCCTCACTAGACAATCCATTGATCACAGTCCCACTGTTGTTTGCCTCTATATGAAATGGGTTAATATCATGCACTGGATTTACAGGACTCGTTGAAGCTTCTACCAATAGCGCGCTTCCTACGACACACAACGAATTTACATGGACTGCCGAACGCCATTCATACACCTCGCTATTCAAAATACCCTTAAGAAGATGTTCCCCGCGCGCAGGTCTGTAGGGGTTCCAACCCACTCTGGGTCCCCTTGAGGCCTCGGCAAGAGCCTCCTCACTACAAACGCTACACAACAGACGCTGCCACAAATCTCTGAGTCGTTTTTCGGTGCCACTTTCCAGCATCGTGCTGAACCCGGCGCACCAGTCAAAGCGGTCAGCGCTTTGCACATACGTCATTCATTGACCACCAGAAATAAAGCAAAACCCGACTTCTTGCGTGTGTGGTAAACGCACAGCGATGCGAGCACTTCCTTCCTTCTCGTTGGGGGCACAAAGAAAGTGACAGGATACTCTTTTTTTTTTTTTTTTAGAAGGTAGGTAAACAACAACCAAAAGGAGGGCTATGAAATCCTGCAACTAAAAAATCAACAAGAACAAAAAAAATGCAAGGCCCTACCATCATCAGCGAAGCAAAAAAAGGGAAAAATAAATCAAAGGTAGCCCAATTCTGTCCAGCGCAAAAAAAAACACGCATACACATACACACGCGCACAAACATGTGCACTCAATAACAGTCGTAGAAAGGGATGGAAATAAAATCCAAAGGAGATAATAAAAGAGGCATAATGCGTCACTTGCCTCTGTTAATTCCACGCACAGCCAAACAAAAATAAAAATAAAAACGAAATAACGATATGATGCTATTTGTTGTAATCGTTTCATTCGTTTCACTTTTGTTTATCCGTGTCCCCCCCCCCCAGACTGTTTGTACGTTCCAGGCTGAGAAAGAAGTGCCGGTGACAATCATCGCAGGCCCCACAGCTCTATGTACGCAAACGTGCGTGATTTTCTATTTCTTGGAAGGCACCGCAGTAGTGCCCTTTGGTGTCTTTTTCTTCTGCATTCTCCAAAGCTTGGCAATGGCCGCCACTCGTTTGTTGTACTTCTTCTTCTGAACAGCATGTGCGTGTGGACGCCCCTTTCGTACATCCTTCCATGTCTGGAGGTCCGTCACTTTGGATCGCAGCGAGGCAGTCACCGCAGACACCCTGCGGGACGCCGCCGGCTGCTTCTGAGACCGCCTGCTAGCTCCCCTCTTCAGTGCCTCATGCTTATTCCTTACGGTTGTCTGTGTCTTCTTTCCGGAAGCGACCGCTTTCCTCAGATGTTGCTTCTGTTGTTTATCTCCTGCCACAAACCGCAAGGAGCGCACTCGTCTCCGCAAAACGAGGGATGATTCAACTACAGGTGGCGGAAGGGTCTTTTGTGCGCTGTTTTGCGCTGTTGCCGCCCGTGCGGGAACCAATTTTGTGCTCAAGCACCGAGCGATGCAGAACACAAGTAGTGCGTTGCCGCCTCGAAATGCACAGGCTCGACGGAGCATGCGTGGCTGCCGTTACAGTGCACGATGCACAATAAATACAGATGCGAAGGAAGAGAGCAGGGGAGGAGGAGGGGTAAGAAAGAAGACAAGGCCTCCCTAATGCGTTGAGTCCCGTTCCCGCTCACACGCAACAACGGAGAGGTGAAGAGACACGTTGCGTACACGCCTTCTCAATTCGTGGAACAAAAGAAGAAGAGAAAAGAGATGACCCTGCGCAAACAGGCAGAAGAAGAAAAAAAAAACAATTTAAGGTACATGTGCAGTAGTGCATCTGCATTCGAGCAGCTGAAGAAGCACACACGCCCCATAATATGTTTTAAAAGAGATGGAAGCAAGCAGCAGACAGAATGCTGAGAGGGAATTTGTAAAGAGAAAAAAACAACAACACAAAGGGAAAAGAGACCAAATTCACACAGAGGTTACACCTCATCCGTCACGGAGACAACATCTCATGATTTTCGCAAAAACAAACCAATAATCGCTGCCACGGCAGCAACTGCACCGACTCCAGCTAAGCCTGTGGCAGTTAAAGTCATATTCACTTCAGCATCAATGTACTGCTTCAGCGCAACCGCCTGGCGGTGGTCCGGTTGGAGTTGAAGCATTCGGTTAACACATGTCAAAGCCGTGTCATAGTTGCGAAGCTTTATCCATCCAACAGTTAAATAATAGTATTGAATAAGAAGATCATCCGTGGGGCTCGCACTTTTTCGTCCCGTGTCCCTCTCTTTTTCCTCTATTCCAACTTCAGATTTGGACTGCAATTCCTCCTCCTCATCACAGTCATGTTGTTCTGGGGGGGCGGAGGCCCCATGAACAGGCTTGCCGCGCACCACATCGGTTTGGAAGCCCACCTGCCCACCCGCCATAAACCTCGTCTTGTCTACCGCTGAACCTGCCAAATTGTCCAGGCGCTCCTTCCAGGAGGTATACAGCAAAGACTCCATGAGACGCACGCCCTCCTCAATGTAAGAGGCACGACAGTGCATGATCAGAAGACACGCATACTGAAATGCGGCATCCGAGTCCGTTACGTTACACTCGTATTTGGCACGAACCCGGTCCAGAGTCTCATCGAGCCCCGCCAACTCCTGCGGCGAAGGAAACAAGATGCGCTTCACGTTTGGGTCCTTGTTAAAAAACTCCTCAATGATGTCAGAAGCAGCCCCCATTACTAGTTTTTATTATATGTTGTACTCTTGGTGTTGTTTCAGTTGTTTATTTTCTCCTCGCCTGGCAGACGTCTCCACAAACGTGAAGTCACGTTATTCCTCCTGGTGTGATCAGCTACCGAAAGGCACCACCTGTGTGGCGCCGGAGAGTCCCCACCCCACACACGGAAAAAGAGGGGAAAAAGAAATTAAAAACAAAAGGCACTCGTATGCCGCACAACAACAAAAAAAAAAAAACAGCTGTCAGTGGACCACGGCCGTCATCACGCACGCGCCCCCAGCCCAATTACCGCAAAAGTAAACCGAACACAAAGGCGAAATATCCAACAACAACCAACAATAAGGGTAAAAAAAAAAAAAATTAAAAGAGTCAATAATGGCCGTCCCACATAAATGCATTACTTGTCTCCTAGGAGGAGTCTTCTTGGGCCAACTTCAAAGACTCCTTTAACGTCTTTGTAAACTCCGCGCCGTGCGCTTCCGCCTGCTGTCCCGTGTACTTCACAAAGTAAGTTGCAACCCCGTTATTTTTTGGTACGGTAAAAATGACGTGTGTGTCCTCTGCCTTCGTGAGATAAAAATTACTGCACAGTAGCTCGTTGAGGGCGTAACCATCGCGAACAGTCAGGCGATAAAGACACTTTCCTGCCTCCTCCCCGTCCTCGGCTTTTGAGGCGTTATGTCGCTTCACTTTCGCGTCACCGGCGCCACATTCCGCCCAACTTTTCGTTTCCGACTTAAATATAAACAGCTTACAAGACACACACGCCAGCACATCTTCGGTTGAAGGTGTGACAGGATCCGCTTGCGCAAGTGCGGCGCTGGGGGCAGGCTTCTCTTGTGCAGGTGCTTCCTCTTGTGTGTTGGCAGCTGTCTTCGCCATTCGCTCCTTGGCCGCCGCAAAAGTGTTTGGGGCACCGCCGAACTTGAACGTCCCTCCAAATAGAGATGTCCCCGCACCTTCCTCGTGACCAGCGGCAACGACACTATCATGGGTCTTGTTGGTTTTATCACTGTTGTCGCTTGCATCGTTGACGCCAGTACTGCTCCTGCTGCTAACACCAAACGTGAGGTTTTTGGCTCCTGCGAAGAGACTACCCGCCGTCTTTCCATCAGAAAGCAAGGACGCTGTGGCCGGTGCAGAAGTGGCACCGCTGCTGCTGTTGGTGTTGGCACTGTCGCTTGCCAGAAACTTTGTGAAAAGTGTTGGCCCCCCCGCCGGCGAGATGGCAGGCACTGCCTTGAATGCCCCTCCCAACGACGGTGCTGCATCACCCGTCGGCGCACGTTGCACCCGCACAATGCGTCGTTGAGCCATTGTTTCGGCATCCGCGTAGTTTGGTGTGTTGTCCAGTACTTCATCTCGGCCAGTTAGCTCCAACGGTCGCCTTTTGCGGCGTTCCAAATCGTCCGCCATTTAAGTAAAGTTCACCCTGATTATTTGCTGATGTCGCTACCTCTTTATTCGCTTGTTTGTATTTGTGTCTGTCCGTGTGTGTGTGTGTGTGTGTGTGTGGTGCCCCTCTTCTCACTCCCTCTTTGTGCCAACTTCGACACTCTGTGGCTGTCTCTGTGTGGAACCCAATAGTAGTATGCTGCCCCGCCCGTCCCACACATGCACATATACACCCCCAACAAAAAAGGGGGCCAGTAGAAAAAATGAGAGAGAAAGAAGGAAAATAAAAAAAAGAACGTGTGTAAAGAACAAAAAAACAACAAAAATGAAGAAGAAACGTCATTAAACCGCACCGCCTATCCCACCACCGCTGCTTACCAGCACTGTGCCTCAACCTCTCCTCATAGCAAACCAACAAAGCAGACCCAGCAACCAAAACACGAGAGATTGATGTATATAGTCTACATTTAAATGTCATACAAAGGAACGGCGTGGGACAAAATGTCAAGCGAGAGAGAGAGAGGTAGTGAACATACACGCACCAAGAGAGGAGGACGTGCGTGCTCTCATTTTTTTCTTGCACTACCTGAATCTGCCTTCTCCAGTTCCAACTCCAAAAGGCTTGAGTGAACCTTCGGCAGAACCCCCCCACCAAAGAGTACAATGCGTTTCCCCTTTTCACTCACGCACCCAACGCAGCCTCCGCGTCCCACAAAGTCATCCTTGTCAAAAGAAATCACACACCACTTGAAGTCCGTCAAGGAAAGCTGAAGAATTTGAAGTAAAGGGCCCTTCTCATCCTCTCCAAGACACACCACCAGATAGCCGTTTGACACCGCGGCCACGCAGCCTTGACGCCTGGATGGAACGCTGATGCACGGCTGACACATCCACCTGTTCTCTCCCCCGCGCAGCGACAAGATGTGAAGATCACTTTGTAGGGAGGATGCAAACCCTCCAAAGACCAGCAGTCGCTCACTCACCATGTCAAACGCAATGGCCGCATCATCGCGTGGTGACGGTGGAGTTCCCTCTTTAACCTCAACCAACTCCCACGTTGCAACGCCTTGCTCAACCAAGGTACTCAATCGCAGACGCCAAACATCATTCAACCTTCTTTCACCATTAAAACCGCCAAAGAGATACACCACTGGTTTCTGTGATGTGCCTCCCTCATCGCCAGCAGCTCCCAACACCATCCCATGACAGACCCGAGCCGAGGGCGCTGGTCCAACGGGAGGTACCAAAGTCCATTGGTAACTAATCGTTTCCTTGCCACTGGTGTTCGAGATCTCTGGGTTTTTTGGGACAAGCATCCAAAGGTTTTTGCTGTACGTCTCCCCATTCCAACCACCAAAAAGAAGACAATAGTCTCCAAAGGCGACAGCAGCGGCGTCTCTTATCTTTTCTGGTAACGATGGTCCTTTTGACCATAGCTTTGTGAAGAAATCAAACTCCGCCAGCTGTGAAAGGCTATGACCAGTTCGTGGATCATAGCCACCACAGAGATATACCCTTTTTTCAGTGCAGGCTAGTGCACCTCCAAGCACCTCCCTAATTAATTCACCAGCGTACGGGAGAACCGACTTCACAGAGGAGGACTCGCTCCATTCATACTTGTTGAGCTTGCGATGAAATAAGTCAGCTGACATGTCTTAAACTTCGTTTTACGCACCCTGCGTAGTCATTTAAAAAATTAGACTCAATGGCAATCACCAAGAAAAATAAAGTAAAATAAACGCACCTCACAATTTCGGAAACAGTTGTTAAAAGTTCTCATAATTACAAAGCCAATAAGTATTCATCTGCATAATGCACCTTTTCGCACCTCATCTTTTTCTTTAAAGGGTCCATGTGGAAGGAAGAGACAAGTCCCACCCACTGCGAGTAGCATATATATATATTACACTACAAGAGTCCTCCTCCCCACGCAAAGAAAGCCAGGCACCCACACCTTTTTACGTCATCCTTGAAGCCTCGCAATTGAAACTGTCACGCTTGTTTTTCGCTTCTTGCTCCTTCCTTCCAGTAGTGTTTTCCTCATCCTGTTCAATCAAAATAAAGAAAAGAGGAGCGGGCTAGGCGATGGGTTACCGCCCTCCCGTTCTTTGGTGCTGCAGCTCTTCCTCATATCAAGTACTGCTTCTCGTTTGAGTGCAGCCATTATATATATATTTGGTCGCTTGTTTGTTTGAGTGGCAAATTGCACCGTGTAGCAGCAATTGTTGCTGCTACATGACGCAGCACTTGGAGTCGACATTTGTGTAGCCGATGTGGCCCCGAATCCGCTGCTTCAGTGAGGCGGGAATTTCCACAGCGCCCCCGACGAGAAAATCAACAAAGGTTTTTACCTGAGCTGGGGTAAAGCAGCCGAAGCACACACCTCCATGCTTACTGTACAACAGGACATTCCCAGCGTAGACATGCCCACCAACGTGAGAACATGGGTAAACGTGAATAGATTCATCATCGCCCTTCCTGGCTTTGATAGACTGGCGCAGAAGATCCACCAAAACGGCGCCACAGTACCCGCAACGGTGATCACGAGAACGATGAGAGCAAACAAAAACAAACAACTCATTTGAGCGATCGCAGCTGACCGCACCGTTGGATTCCCATGGGAGTTCCTCTTCTGTGATGCAAGAATACTGTGTAATGAGCAGCGACGCCAAAGACTCCTCATATTTAAATCTCAAAATACACGTATCAGGACCAGGACGGTAATAAACGGTGAGCTTCTTGCCCCCCTCCGAATTGACAGCCTTTTCAAGTGCAGTATAACCCGGAACATTTCCTGTTTTTGCATCCCACTGCGTTGCAGTTAAGTTGGTGGACAGAAATACATGTTCCTTGAATGCTATGCTTCCTGGAAGCTTATCTGGTAGGGGTCCACAGCACTCCTCCCTGCCAAACCCAAACAGCAGCGGATCAAGGCCCTCAATGTCCTTCAGAGTCTCCTTTGAGAGGCGAGACACGAATTCGTCTTGACTACTCTCAACAAATGTCATTCTTGTGGTGGTGAGCTTTATAAGCTCCTGAAAGGCAAAAAGACAATAATAATAATGCTGCTGCGTAAGAAGAAATACGCCACCCCCGCGCAAAGCCACACAAGACCTCACTCACAACCAGCAACAGCAATAGCAGTAGTAACAGTAACAAGAGGGTAGGATAAATGACAAGAAAACAAAACTCATCCCATATCGGATGCGACCTCAACGTGCAGAAGTTTCGTTGTTGCCGTATTTTGTCATCATTTTATCCCCAACATCACCCCTCATTGTTGCAAACGTCAAACACCACCTCACTACACTAATGCTCTGCCAAATTTAACCCGGTGCTGCGAGCATGAGACTTGGCACTTAGCGGATCAGCAAGCCTTGGCCTCTTCAGCATTATCTTCGGTACGCAGTAGGGAAAGACGAGGGCGTTGCACACCGGGTTAGGGGATTCCTCGCCCACCGTCGTTGTCTCCCAGCTTCGTTCCTTCCGCAGCTTCCCTATCTTGGCTAACTCTAACTGACGCTGACGATGGGCGGAAAGTCGATCGCGAAAGAGTGTGACGACTGGGGGAACGACAAACTCAAACTCGCGCTCGTTAAGTGAGCCGTCTGTTTGAATTGTCAGGGTCTTGTGAAAGCGCGGAAATCTTGCCCGCTCAATCGCAAGCTCCTCTGCAAACATTCCTCTGTTTTCTAAATGTTGCATATCACTGGTGTGGCGGTCCTTGATAAAGGCACGCAACACATACGGGATCTTGTAGTCGGCAGGAAGCAACCGCGGGTGTAAAGGGATCACACGGGCAAGAGGACGCAGCCCTGGCGGCGGTGGAGCACTTTTGCTCACCACTGCCCACTTGTGCAATACCATCGCTGAGGGAAAGAGAGAGAGATCCCGTCGCTCGGTGAACCTTCAATCTTCCACCGTAAAATAAAGAAATAAAGTATCCCTCCCTTTCCTGGTGACCACCTGTAAACCAAGCACAGAAGACCAACAAATAAAAACAAAAAGAATGTGGCAAAGAGAGACAGGTGCTGAGAACACACACAGAGAGAGAAACAACAGCAATAACAATAGCAGTAACGCATACAAGCCGCCGTCACACCCAAAACGAACGTTGCTCAACGAATAATTTCCCGGTGTATCTTTGATGGCCTGCTCCACAGCTTCCGCCAACGTCTACATGAGCATATGCAAAGCAGCTCCCTCCAATCAAGTGTTCCCCACACACCTTTGCCTCGCCTCATATAACGTTTCTGGGGAGAGGGTGCAAAACGTCTCATCCGCCTCCAACATCACCTGCAACAGCGGGGAGGGCGGGGCGGTGGCACCCATTTCCCGTGACATGTAATTCATATTACGCAGCAATGTAACGCATCCCACGCCACCGTCCAAATACGATAGAAGACCGCCCGTGGATGGATGCAAAGTCAGGGCGCCAATGGAAACAAGATTAATAACATCTACTGCTTCCACACACCCATCCAGCAGCATGCGACAACTTTCATTCACAAGAGCAAACAAAAGCCGCAGGCAAATATCGCTCCGTGACAATTTCCTCCGCACCACAAACTCGGTTGCAACCTCCAGATTGAGGTCCCCGTAACGGGTGTAAAATCCTCCACGACGACTACTTTCACCACCAAACCCTTCAACCTCCATTGCTGACAACACACGGCTCGCTATGGCGGGGACTCGCCTCTCATCCATCAAATGTGAGTGTCGTCTCATCACGTTTGCAATGTGCGCCATACCGTAGTGGTCAAGTAGCTGAAATGGGCCAATGCGGAAGCGCAATTCCTCCATTGCGACGGCCTCGATGAGCTGTACCTCGGCTTCTGTAGCTAGTCGAGACAACTCCAGAGCAAGGACCGCCACAAGGCGAGCACCAGCATCCCCCCTAGTGACAATGTACGGCACCTCCCTGGACTGAAGATACGCCAATGCAGAGGAGAGTGTCTCCCACTGCTGACTTTCGCTGACGTGTGGGGCGCAGAGAAGCTGAACCTCTACCATATCGCCTTCGCCCAGAGAAGGCAATTTAAACGGACGAAGAGGGGTAGCGACCACAGCGCAATCCAACAAGTCAGTAGCATCTTTGACGCTTGCTGCATCGCCTCCCATCAGCAAAGCACTTCTAATCACGTCGTTTCCACTGAAACTGCGATGTTCCGTAATAAACCGAACTGTTGCATGTGAAGAAGCCTCTGCAAAGACACAAAAAGCTTCTCCTACCTTGATCTCGTTCATATTGGTTGGTCGCACTTCAATGATGCTTCTCTGTGTGAGTGGATTTAACACTCGACTACGCATACGACGAAGTGCCATAGTCACTGATGCGGTGTTACAAAAGTCAGTTGTTCCCAGGAGTGTCACATACATATTGATACCTCGGGAGGCAGCCTCCGCCGCAAGAACAGCATCCGCGTCACCTTCTGTGGTATCCAACAAGGCACAGTAGTCGTCCCAGCGATGCATCAAAATATCCTTGTGGTTCCCTTTAGAAGAGAAATTTGTGCCCCACCCAAGTAAATAACAAAGCCAATTCCATTGCAATCTGAAGAGTTTATATGCCTTTTTCTTCAACCAGTGCAAGCTACGATCAGACTGTAGCAGGCCAGGATGCGTTTCATTCAACTCACTCCATGAAAAAGTGTGAAGGATGGGAACTACCAGCCCAACCCTCTCGTTGTAGCCCAGGAACCTGGATATACGCTGTAGCACGCACGGTGCTGGCCAGACTCCAAGAGCAATAGAAGGGAACCCAACGGTTATTGCGCTGCCGGAGACTTTTGATTCCAATACGATCTTCCTATCACACATAAAAAACAATTCAGCGCCAAAATCAAGCGCAGATTCATTCAATTCCGCCCTAAACAACACCCCATGAAGTCTGGCTTCTCGCATACGGCAAAAGAGTCTTTCCTTTTCCCTCAACAACTCTGCACGAGTTAAATAACTCAGTTCTAGTTCTGAGCGTAGCGGGGTAAAAAAAGGAATACCTGGCGCTGAACGAAATACGACAACAAGGCCCTCACTTAGTTCCGTCGCAGCTTCTACCTCATTTAAGGCCTGGCCAATTGCAAGAGTCATAGCACGCGCGCATCGAGGTCGCTCACGAAGCTCCAAAGTAAAAGCACGGTTAGCAGATTTCAACACGTGCACAGTAACAGCATTATTAGAGGCTGGAACGTCCTCAGCATCCACCCAACAGGAAAGCTTCTCATAGTGACGGACTGCTGCAAACACACACGGCTCAGCTGGGGATTCCATTGGCGCAAAATCCATTGTCTCAGGCTGTGGGTCCTGTGAACACCTCACTGAGGAAACAGTATTCTTGTCTCTCTCGTCGCATTCATACCCTGCTTTCTGCATGTCAGTGTCTACACAGTTCTCAGGCTCACCCACTGCTGATTCTTTTGCCGACAGCTTAAACAGCTCCTCCTCCAATTCCTGCAAAGTACAAGCAATGTCCGTGAATGCTGGTGGATCTTCTATTGCCACAGAGCCTAGCGGTAGATGCGTACTTGTTGCCGGGAAGGCGGGCCTCTCATGTGTTTCGGTATGACTCCTCCCTGTCAAGGCCGCTGCCGGTGTCCATGTCTGTCGCAACTTCGATGCGGAAACAGAACGCTTATGCTCCCCAACACCACGTCGCTTCCACAAGTCATTGATCTCTCTAAGAAGCCCGTTAATTTCGCTGCCAGACCCCCGCGATGCTGCGGGGTTGTGCGCCTTGCCCGAGAACGACGTGACTACACGACAACACGCCATGGGACAAACAGAGTGCCCTATCGGGGGGAAACGGAAAATTGTGGGACGGTGGCGGCTGCCATGCATCGCTCGCCGCTGATATCCTCACTGAAAGCTGGGGAGAATCAAACAAAAAAAAGAGGGGGGAGGGGACATCTCTGAAAACAAAAAAGCAAAACAAATTCCTGTACTGCCACACCCCATATAACCTCGAGGAATCCTCAAAAGGCAAAGTCCCTTTCCACTCCGCAGCGTACCCCACATACACAGACACCCTTCACTGCCCTCTTTCATCACTGAAAAACCAGGCGACAACATCCGCCTCCGATGCGGATGGCTCAACCGATGCCGTCATCGCCTCCGCTTCCGAGTTAAATAACATTGCACATCTCAAAACATCAAAACCAAACCTCTCCACATTTGCCTTGAAAAGTAGTACATCCGACAGCATCACCGCTCGGAGGTCCGTATCCACCGCCGGAGACATCGTAACAGAACGAATCATTCGAGCAAATGTGCCAAGAAGAGGCACTACAACCCCGCGACAATCCTCGACAGGCAAAAGCGGCTTCATTGCTCGCATTAAACGCGCTGTCTCTCGAAGCATCGCCATTACCCACTCATTACCAGACATTTTCCACTGCTTCTCGGAGACGGTCCCAAGTCCATCAATTTTATCCTTGACTACGTCCGATATCCTTCCAAAAAGCTCACACCGGTGTGTCGCGCAGTCCTTGCGAACTCGCTTTATGTCCTCAACGATGGCCGGTGATAACTTATCAACAGTTGCTGCACGAAGCCAACGCTTCTGCATAAGCGGAATGCCATCACACAAAAAAGCCAGATTCTGCGACGCAACAGCCATATTTTGTGTTGTTATCGTCTGCAGCACACCGTTTTCCACAGCCATTGCACCAAGGAGGAGGGCTGCAGACCGCGAATCGTAAAGCGTGAAGAGGTCATACATTTTTCCCATCACATCAAAGGCAAGAAAGGGAAACCGACCCAAGTAGTCGTCGCATTCGTGCAACAACTCAATCAGCATCAAAAGCGACCTACTCACCACCCGACCCTCCGTACGACCATCCACAGTTGGAAGCAGAATCAATTTCTTTGCACAAGTATCGCACGTTTCCAAAGGCTTGGAGGACGATGCAGACGGCCCCAAAGCGGCTACCACCCCCGTCACTGCAGTCGTAGCTGTTGCTTTTCTTGTGATCGTTGGTGCCATAGGGTGGCGAACCCCGTTCTCACCCATAACCTCAGTGAACACGGCGCGTGCCCGAAGTTCCTCAATAGCTGTATCGTCACTTCGGCAAAGCGTATCCACGGAGAATTGAAAGGCAGGGTCAACAACCTCCGGCAGCCACGTTTCATTCTCAATGGTCACACGTAACTTCTCAATACTCTCCGCGTGGTGCACTCGGAGGTGCTCCTTTGCCAGCCGCGTCACAGCTGACTTAATTCGCTTTCCGGATACGAACCCCCATGGATCACCAATGTTGCCACAGATTGCCAAAACGCCCTGTAAGTTACTCACAATGTTAGGTAGAAAAGCACAACCCATAGAAACAAGCCCCTCGAGATCACGAGCATTTGTCGGCGTCTTCCCGTCGTGACTTCGCACCTCTAGCAGAAGAGCGATAATACTCTCCGCAGCTGCACACAATGACGAGAAGTAGTGTCGTGTGTCTTCTACACTCACTTTTTCAGCACTTGCGGCAGAGGATGCGGGAGCAACCTCCACAAGAAGAAGCCCCCATCGCTGGCCAGCTTGAGTGACAAAGTCAATCACGTGATCCGAAATAAGGCCTATTAACTGCATGTAGACGGCAAAGCGACAGGTGTTGGAATGTTTTAAAAAAAACAATTTCTCTTCACGGGATGCATCAGCTGAAACAGCGGTGGAAAGAAGATTATTGGCTTCAGAGTCACTAAGTTTACAATTACTCATAATAAAGGCTATAAAGGTTTCACGAACTGTCATCCACAGTGCATCTGTAAGAACATCCCTGCATTGTCGTATAGCGGTATGCCATATTCCCATTCTATGCACGGAAATAAATGTCCTATTGATGTGACTATCGTCCACAACCACGCGCTGCGCCGGAAGAAGAATCGTCTCCAACTCTTCTACAATTATCATGCAAAGTTTCTCCTTCACATGCAACACGCGACGTGGAACAGCCTTCAGTGCGGACACTTTTGTGATCCACCCCGCCTCAACAGCAGCAATACCTCTAGAAGAAGTTCCATTTCCGTGCTCCGTTAAAAGTGCCTCCTGCACCGTGTAAAAGACGTCAACAATGACTGGCAGTTCCATCATGTCCCGTTCGGGAAGTGCCACCCAATTTTCAATGGCTATAATTTGAGAAGAAACCGTCACTACCATTTCCGCCAGATTACACAAAGAGCCAAGGTTATTCCTGCTTCGATAACACCGTGCGACCATAAGCATTTCTCGAACCAGTCCCTCACCAAAGGCTCCAATTCCCGCCCGTGTTTGCCGGAGACCCTCAAGGGTCTCTTTTGCCTCCGCAGCCCGGTCCCTAAACTCATGGGAGGCCGCAAAAAACTGCTCTGAGCGACTTTGGACATGCTTCAAAAGACATCTTTCCACTTCGCTTTCCCACTGACGAAGCTTCTTCATTCGAGACTCCATCAACTCAAAATCATCCCCAAATGTTTGTGCATTAACGGAAGCGTCAATCTCGTCCTCAACTTTACAGTCGCCTCTGAGTTTCCGCAGGTTACGCTCCAGCAAGCAAACCTCACCATCCGAATCATAAGCGGAACCAAAAAACTCTTTTGGAACACCGCTTGGCCACGGAAGATTTTCCGTGGAAAGAGAAATGTTGGCAAGATCAAGCCGCGCATTTGTATCCGTCATCACCGGTGCTTGCCGACCTTCTTCCCGATTACTATTGTACGGTGCGGTAACAAGCTGAAGGTAGGAAGAGTAGTCTTCCTGCAAATCATAGCGTGCAAGCAGTGTCTCAGACGATAATGACGAAAACGAAGACGGTCCCAGACTTACAGCCGTCTCAGAGTGTTTTGTCTGGGCATTACGATCCAAAGCGCCCGACATGACACTTCCAAGCCAAAAGCCCCAATTAGAGGTGGTCTCTGCCACATCGTGGGGGTCATTCAAGATGGAAATAAAGCTCTGGCCGACGCTCAATTCCAGTTCGACAAAATATGACTGTGTGACAGGGTCAAGGGCGGAAAATGAGCCATCGTCCTGCTGATATTCCAACGCACCAGCAGACGACGAAGACGCCGCCTCAACAACCTCCTTCACCAGTGATGATGGTAACGATTCCTCGTTGTTCTCAGCAATCCAGAGTGCCAGCTGCGAGCGAAGTGCCGCTGAGGAAACGCCGTTGCGGATGCATTCCTCAAGCACAAGGGGTGGAATACCCAACGTTAGAGCAATGCGAGAAGGGCTCCAACCGCGCCTCGCCATAAGAAAGGCACAGAGCATTGCTGCAGCGTCATGCGGACTCTCGTGTATTCGCAACGGCGCAACGTCATCGTCTCGCCTTGATGACATTTAGCCCCACTCGTCTCGTCTTTTGAGTCTGTATAGTGTGCGCGTACGTTGAGAATGGGTACAGGGGCAGGGGGCTGCTCGTCCCTCTTCCTCACCGTACTCTAATGCGCTTTCGAGCCAAAAAAAAAAAACCCACGGCGACACCTCCACACGCCGCAGTACCGAAGAAACTGCGGCAGATGGGGAGGTTGCCAATTGTAGAAGAAAAAAAAAAAACAGGTCTCAAAGCGGCAACAGCGCATCAAATAGTCAAAGATGTATATTAAAAAAAAAAAATGATTGCATCAAAAACAAAATGACAGCAATAATAACAATAATAATATGGCGACAATAACTTCATAAAAAACAAACAAGTAAAAACCGTTTTGCGTCGGACAACCTCGTCCTGAATTACCCCCTTTCCCTTCCCCTTTCCCTCTCCCACCCCACAAAAAAACAACAACACAATAAGTTCTCTGTGCTCCCCAATAGAGACGCCGCATATATATGAGAGAAAAAAGAGACACGGCCTTTCTTGCGCCTGCTATCAACTTTAACTTGCTATTTTCTGTATCGCATCACATCCTCCTTCTCTTCTTTTTTATATTTTTTCTTTGTTTTTCGTGGGCCACGTAAACGGCTCTTCCCCATCGCCCCACCCTAACATTTCGTTCGTGAGCGGGAGCAACCGATGTAATCGGCGACCTTCAGTGCGTTGAAGACAGCGGTGGGTGTCATAGTTCCAGCCTCGTTCTGCATAGTATCGTCTGGGGCGCACGCCGATGTTGCCGCCTTCAAAAGCATCTCGTCGCTGACCCCGGCGCACCCAATGTCTGCAAGCTTCGTTGGCAGCCCAACGCTCTCGCAAAAATTATAGACAGTGTCAAACACGTGCGGCGGTCTGTTGGTGAGCAGGAGGCTTGCCAAGAGGCCAATGGTAACCCTCTCACCGTGCCAGCAGTCGTGCGCCTCAGGAATTTGCATCAGACCGTTGTGAATGGCATGTGCCGCACCAAGCCCCGCACTCTCAAACCCAATACCGGAAAGAAATGTGTTAGCCTCGACCACCCGCTCCAAAGCAGGGCAAGTAAGTCCGCATTCACAAGCCTGCTTGGCCAGCACGCCATACTCCAGCAGCGTTTCGTAGCACAGACGGGCAAGGCTCAACCCCAGGGCCGAGCCGAGACGGCCCGTCATGTTGGGCCTGTGGCCAAGAGCGCACGA
The DNA here is from genome assembly GCF_003719475.1 of Trypanosoma rangeli. NCBI lineage: Eukaryota > Euglenozoa > Kinetoplastea > Trypanosomatida > Trypanosomatidae > Trypanosoma > Trypanosoma rangeli. The sequence continues at coordinate 20,315 of NW_021705977.1, forward strand.
TTCCGCCTCAAACCAGGTAGCGAGTGCATCGCCCATTCCTGACACAAGCAACCGCACAGGAGCTTTAGCAACAATCTCAGTGTCAACAAGCACCAGACTGGGATTATATGGGACAAAGAGGTAGCGGTCAAATTTCTTGTCCTTCGTATAGATCACTGCAAGGGCGCTGCAAGGAGCGTCTGAAGCCGCCAATGTCGGAACCACTGCTGTGGGAACTTTCAGTTCGTACCCAACTGCCTTGCTTGTATCCAACGTGCACCCTCCGCCAATACCCACGACGAGGTCCACATCTTTGTGCCTTGAAATGCGTTTGATCTCGTCATCACAAACAGTTGCCTTTAAAACCTCCATAACAGTGGTCACCTTTCCCTTCAACACGCTCTCCAACTGTTCCCCGTACAACTGTTCAACCAGGGGGTCCTGTATCACGAGGGCCTTCTTGCCGAGGCGTAGAAGCTCATCACCCAGCAAGTTCAGCGCACCAGGCCCCTGAACACAACGGGCAGGAAATATGGAAGTTGTAATACCAACAGGCATCTGAGAGAGCAGCGTGGACGTGGCGGCAAACAGACGGGGCCCAAAAAAGCGCAACATTTGAGTTTAATTTGAAAACAATCCAAAGAAGAGACTTCAAAAGAAGAAAAAGAGCACACAAAAAAAAAGGAAATAAACAACAACAAAGCCCCAAAGAACAAACATGCACGCCGTACATGCAAATGCAGATATCACCGGTACACCTTGACGATCATAAGAACAGTTAGAAGCAGAAAAAGTTTCGACAGATGAAGCGCCAAGCACCAACGGAAATGCCTGTAGAGGCAGAAAGGAAGAAAAAAAAAATGTGTTACTGCAATGAGGGCCTTGTCCCTCAGCTGCCGGAAATTCAAAACAAACACAACGACGGATGACAATTTAGTTAGGCGCGCGCCCAGCATCCCCCACTTCAGGCAAGATGCCCCATATACTGTCACCCCATGCACAACTGAATTGTAAAAACACTCTGTGATGGATTGACCCGCGGTACGAACTCACACAATCCCTCCCCCCCGCTCCCCTCGTGTGTGCCGCAACCGCCGGATCCCTCCGCGCGGAAAGTAATAGTACGCAGTTAAAGTGGGAGACATACTCAAAAATACAAGAGCAATGAAAAAAAAAACTTCGCCTGCTTCCTTCAACACAGTATCTTTCAAAACGAAACAAAAAAGGAATCAATTCATCGGTAGACAAACGGAGTAAGTTCAACAAGGCACTCTCTCATGTATTTGACCTCACCTGGTCGCAACTTGCTTCAAAAAACTTCCATCTTTTATATTTATTTTTTTTAACTAGAACTATAACATCCGTGTCCCCCATTATCTATGATAATTGGCGCCAATAGAAATACACAACAGTCTTCCTTATAAGCATTCAATCATTTTGATTTCACAATTCTACGTGATGCACAGTGAACGATTCTTCGTCTTCAGCGGCACTCAAAGTTCCCCACATATCCTCTTCTTCATAACGATTTTTTGTATGAAAATCTTCAGCAACAACGTCTTCAAAAACGTCAGACAAACCAGAACCTATGACAGCAGGGGATCTATGCGCGCTCCCGAAACTGCGCTCCACACTCTCTGGCGCTGACGACATCTGTGCCTGTGCCAAACAAGATGGGCCTGAGTCCACACCCACATCAGCAGCAGCAGCAGGCGTTGAAGTGATATCAGCGGGAGGCGAAGGTACAACAGCCGGCAGCGGCGGTGGCACCTTTACACGTATAGGAATCGACGGTTCTGGGCTTTCGACGACGTCAGCTGAAGGCATTAATGCAACGTCTGATACTGGGGATCCGTTCCCTGTTAAAGAGAGTAATGACTTCAGATTAACGGCGTCACCAGCTGTCAATGGAGTAAGAGGAGGATCCTGCTCATTTCCATGCTTGTTTGTATCTATGATCGCCACGGTTATTTCTGCTTTTGGCTCCCTGGGACTTCTTTTTGTCGATATCATGAAAATGTCATCCTCTTCACTGCTGCCAACGGTTGTAGTTGTGGCAGGCCCCTGCAGAACAGGGACGAGTTTACTGAGGTTATTTTCATCCTCATCTTCAAGGTGCGCATGATGACTTAGCAAACAGCCTTCTCGTCCACCTTTTTCGTTAGTGCCACTATGGCTATTTTCCTGTTGTTGTGCTTTCCCTGTAGAGGAGTTTCTATCTTTCATGCCATCACTTTCAACACTGCTCTTTATCGAAGGCGGCGACTTCAACTTTGATAGAGATGATGTCGATGACGTGGTTATGGGGGGCGAGGACGGCACAGACGGAGTTAGCGCTTTGACCCACTGCAAATCCAAGCTCTTTGGTACCTGAACTGCCCTTGGTTGGTTCTGTTCGCTCGAATGCGAGGGCATTCTGCTCAGCAACAAACGCAACTCCCGCTGTCGTTCATCTTGTCGCCCTTTTTGGGCTTGCACCTCTGCCTCGAGGCGATCTCGCTCGGTGGCACCCTCGACTGCCAAGCGTTCGTACCTCTCCTTCCACATGATGCAGCTATGCCTGAGTTGCGCCTCCTTTTCCCTCGCTAAGGCGCGCTCCTCCTGCAGAATCTTTTGAAGACACTTTTCAGCGCTATCCTTTGTATCCGCTTGTTGGCGTGCAAACTCCAGTCTTTGAGACTCCTCACGCGCATTTTGCTCCCTCAACACATTCAGAAGAGCATCACGCTCCTTAATGATGACAAAGATCTCATCAGGGTCACCCACCGTTCCCACAAGCCGCCTTAGCTGGTGAAGGTTCTCCGTTGCCTCCTTGAGCTCCGCACGAGCGCATTCCAATTTTTCTCTGGTGCGTGTCAACTCAATAGATGCCTTTCTTAGCATACGCAACTCTTTGCAAAGCGCCCTATTTTCTCCCTGCAGCTGCTCCACAGTACTCTGACTACGCATGGCACTCTCTAAGGAGCGTCCCAGCGCCGCAGTATTTTCGGAAAGCTTATTCCTCAATTCTTGAATGACGTCATCCTTTGCTTTCAAAGAGTCAACGGCCTCGCGAAGGCGAGACTCGACACAGCTCCTCCGCAATTCATTCCCCCGACATCCCTGTGTTGTGGATGAGAGGCGAGTCACCTCTGCCTGATAAACTGCAAGCTCCGTCTTCAATTCCTGCAGGTGGGCGACGCGGGCATCACGCTTCCACGTTGAGAGCTGTGCAGTTACCTCACGTAACCGCGTTTCTAAACTGTTGTTTTCGTCCACGAGACGTGCCACTGGTGTGGTACAGGTAAAGTTTTCGTCTTCAGCTAGAGGAACCCCCATCTTAGGGGTACTTCGTGCCAGTTGTGCACGCAGAGCACGAACAGTCACTTCAAGCCGCTTGATCTGCACGTTTTTCTCTCGTAGTTCGGCCATGCACTCACTCCTATCGCGTGCAAGGAGGAGTACCCGATCATCATTAGAGAGACCCCCTTGTGCATCCATAACACGGTCACGGAACCGCTTGCTGTGCGATTCCTTGTATGGTGCGCCAACTTCTTGAGGCTTAGTCGACACTGACGCGGGTCGTGTGCGTCGGGGTTTGGGTGTCATGCCCTTGGGCCCAAGCCGGTTAAGTGAAGTGAAAGTGTCAACCATGTGCAGACCCTGTAGCGGGGGCGGGCCAGTAGAACCCGTCGTTATGTGCTTTGCCTTTGAAGAAGCACATATTCTACCGCTCAAGAAAAGCGGCCCTGTCGCAAGAGACGCTGTCATCGCCGCATCAATCACCTCACCTTCATGTGAAACCGTTGGTGCGGGGTTTCGCACCGTGCGGGGCTCAAGGAAATCAGCAGACGTCTCTAACTTATCCACCTCCGTTCTCTGTTTTCCCAGCAGATTACCTTCCTCGACATCCATCTACAATCACTGCATTATTGTTTGTGCATGTATGTACGTGTATATTATAGAGAGAAGAAAAGAGGAGAAGCGACGGGTTTGCTTCATGTTGTTTCATGTGTTTGGAAAGAGTGCAGGTGGGGAATGATATAAAGCAAAAAATGGCCCAAACAGTTGGGCGTGATCCCTCCCATGTCAAAAGCAACACACTGCGGCTGCGAAGAAAACAAAAAATGCGTGGTGCGCGTGATACCAGCAGAAGGAAGTAAATTCATCACATTCTGGGTTATATGCTTCGCCTGAAGAAGAGGTGCGACTGTCATTCGCCCCCAGAAAAGGCAACGGTAAAACCCCAAACTGTTTGGGTGGCCCGCCACATTAAGGAAAATGGTGGGACCGCACATGCCCTCCAACCACGCAACGTATCATACCCTCACGCAAGCTGAGGCACATAAACCAAAAAAAAAAAAACAGAAAAAAGAGAAAAAAAAGGCAGGAATACATCTGGAATTTCCCCCCATCATAGCCCTCATTCAGCGAAGAGGGGCATTGCACCGCAGCTGTTCTACTACCCATGCCACACCCACATCCAACCCTTCTCCCGTCTTCGCTGAGCAAGATTGAACACGCCACTTGCGGCCCTGCACCTCGTTCAGCTGCAAAACGGTTATGAGATCTTCAGCGGTCACCGCCCCCAAAATATCCTGTTTATTTGCAAAGAGCAAAAGTGGCACACCCGCCAACTTTTCCTCCTCCAATATGTGATACAGCTCCAACTTCGCCTCCTCCACACGTTGCATGTCAAACGCGTCAATAACAAAGATGAGCGCATCCATATCCCCAAAATAATATCGCCAGTACTGCCGAATAGACTTCTGACCTCCAATGTCCCACACACTAAGCTTCAAACGCCCAACGGCAAGGATTTTGATGTTAAACCCCTGCGTTTGCATCGTGTTTAAAGTGTCATCATCGCTCAACTTCTTGAAAATGCATGTCTTCCCGGCGTTGTCCAGCCCGATAATAAGAATACTTCTGTCCCTGTGAAAAGGTTTAAGTCTAAAGAAAAGATCCAGAAGGCCCATTTCGAAGACAGGGGGAAAAACGGGAAATAATAGGGTACTTTACCCGTCCCCGACCCCCACCCCAGCAAACAGAAGAAAAGCACCGGTTCCCTGAAAGCAAGATAGTGAAGCTTACTAATAATTGAGAATGTGAGCGCAGGGAAAAGCAAAAAAAAAAACACGGGCGGACAGTGTGTGTGAATGAAGGCCATAATAGTGGTGAGAGCAAACAGCAGAACAACAACAGCAACAATAACATCAAAAAAAAAGGGGGCATAAGAAGCAATGAGTCAGGGCCAGGAATCGTGATTTGTCACAAGACATTCACGCACCCCAGCTCTGCACAGCAGTGATAAAAGAAAAAGGAAGTCGCCGCAAGGGGAAAAAATTCATACCATCTATGCGTCACTCTCTGATCACCTCAAAAGTCCCATCATCACTAAGGGCGTTTTTCACTCCTTTTGATCCCTCAACCTGGCCTATATGATGATGGCGTCTTTTACGTCGCGCTGTATCCTTCTTCTTGTGGTGGAAGTGACTTTTTCGCTTGTCATGGTGCCACTGCGGCGCACCTTCCTCTTCCATAGAGTTCCCCAGCACAATCTGCATCTGCTGGAGCAGGACACTGACATCGGCATAAATGGAAGGCGTGTAGGATTCAATTGGGGTGTTGTCTATAGACGTTTCCGCCACTTTTGATGGCGCACACAGACATGCGTTGGAATTCTTGAGAACGTCATCACCCTCATCGCTGCTGTAGTCGGTAGCCGCCGCTGGACAGTGATTGGAAGAAGTGTCCCCAGAGTGGTCAGAACCAAAAAAATTACCGTCTAAACACTGATTGTCTCCAACGTCGAGCACGTCGTCAGTAAAGTTACGAAAACCCTCATCTGGCACACACATCTGCAGCCCACCCTCATCAATCACGGTAACAGAAACGCTTGCAGCAGCAGCAGGTGTTGTGGCCCCAGGATCGCCACGAGAGATTGAGGACGCAAGTTTCGGTGTTGTTTCCGATAGCGGTAATGATAAGAGTGGGACCGTTGGTATAGGTGCCTCGGCGAGGGGCCTCTTGCACTTTCGGTGACCGCCGTCAGATCTACTGCTACTTCTTCTGTCACCACTTGTTCTTGCGTCATATCCCGCCGCATCCTCTTCCTTATCAACGTCGCTAAAAAAGTTATTTGCGATGACATTTTCATCCTCCTCCACATTGCAATGAACTCGGTTAACACCAATGATATTCAAAGTAGAAGGACCTCGTCCCCCGCCTCTCGGCAGAGCAGCGTCAGCTCCTCTTCTAGGCAAGGAACAAGAGGTCGCTTCGTGCGGCTTATTTTCGCTCTCCTGTAGCACGTCTTCGTTTACTTGCTCTTGTAGAAGAAACTTGGCTCTTTCGCTGAGCATCCATGCCCGATATTCCTCAACAAACTGAAAACACGCGTGAATGTGAGCCTCTAGCGTCGATACTTTGAGAAGCACATATGGAATCTCAAAGGCATTGCGGAGCAAGTCCATGCCATGACCGGTTGCGGCACTGATGCTCACCCAGGTCGCAGCGATTGAGTAATCCTCCGGTGGCAAACGGCCTGCAGCCGCCGCCAAAATCATAGGCGTTGTGGCCCGTCGAAGACTCTTGCAAGCAGCGTCAACGTCATGCTCCGAAACAGCATGCGCATATCTGGGCGCATCGTAAAAGTTGAGAATAAATATAACACATGTATTTGGTGGAGCATGACGCGCTTCACGCACAGCATATTCCAGAGTCTCGCTCCGAGTTCGATCAACAACAAAAGCTGCTAGTTGGCATCCTCTGTAAACATCAATGGAGCGTGCGTCCGCCAAAGTTGGGTGCGGTGTTGTGGACGCTGGTTGAGAGGCATTGAACCCCTCATCAACCACGTCCCACAACTCCACCTTCGCACCACCACAGCCAGTACTATCAGAGCCGCCGCCACTGTCAATTCCTCCCCTTCCAGCACAGCTACGGTAAAAAATCGTACCAGCACTAATTTCTGGAGAGGGTGTGTAACCGCTATGCGGAGCGTAGCCACAAAGACGTGAGACAATAGTTGACTTTCCCGTGCGACGCATCCCACGTACAACGGCCTTCATATTCAAATGCGAGCCCCTCTGTATCTCACGCTGAACATCGGGGTGTACAGGCCAAATGTTCGGGCCACCACCAGTAGACTCTCCTTTTACCCTTGCAAAGACGGAGCCGTTTCCTGTGCTCTGTGCTGAAGATGGGTTATTATCCCTTTGAAATAATCCCCGCACCTTCTTTAGGAAGGACATGCGATGGTCAAACGTGACAAAGTCCCTTCTCTTGATTTCCTTGTGCGGTAGGCATTGGCAAAAAGAAAAACTTGTAAAGGAACGCGTGTCAATAAGTACGCGCAATCTTGGAACGATGTCTGCCCCCTGAGAGACCTGGGTGTTCAAACAGACGACAGAATCTCGTGCGGCCCACACAGCCATAGCGTCCCAGGGCACGTGGACACGGTTGCATTTCTTATTTACGCACCTGAAAAGCAACATCGCAGACATCAAATACACACACACACCGTGAGCCGCACTGTGACTCTCGCCATCCCACCACCACCACCACCCAAGGGCCCTACCATTGCCAGTCAACCAGCCTTTACCCCATTCAAACATAGTTTATTGGGAACTAGACCACAGCTTGCCCTTTACAAAGTGTACTCCATTCCTGGAAATAGTCCGGGCGCGCCGCTGAACCACCAAATGAGGAAAATCAAAAACAGCATCCAATCTCAAAGTATTGTGCAGAGTTTCTTCTTTTTCTTCTTGCCCCCTGGGTTTGACGCCCTCAGGTCCACGCGCATCATTGACTGAGTTCCCTGTTTCATGGCCGTTGCACCATGAACCTCGCTTCCATTGAGGTTTGAAGACGCCTTCACTGACGCACTTGGATTCTCTGCCGACTCTTCGCTTAAACACATCTGAGCAGTGTACTCAAAGAGCTGCGTCACGTTGAAGTCATCCCTCGTGGAGACACGAAAAAATGGCAACTGAAGTTGTATTGCAAGCTGCTCTGCCTCCTCGTTTGTGATGGCCGCCTCGTGCGCAAGGTCAAACTTTGTCTGGCAAAGAATCATTGGAATGACGCCACACACATTCTCGACATTCCTCTTCCAGTTCACCACATTCATGAAACTATCCTTATCGACAGTGCTGAATGCCAGTATTGCCGCGCCAGCACCACGATAATACGCTTGAGTAAGGGAATTAAACACTTCTTGCCCGGCCGTGTCCCAGAGCATAAGTTTCACTGTGGTGTTGGATTGGTGTAAGAACACATTTTTCTCCATGAATTCCGCCCCAATAGTCTTCTTGTACTGATCCACAAACTCCCCCTTGACAAACCGCCGAAGCATTGACGTCTTACCTACATTGCCGTTCCCCACCACGATCACCTTGATGCTGTTTTCCACGCACTCCAGCATCGTCTTATCCCACTTGACGTCGTGCCGTTGGCAAACCCACCGTGACTATTCCCAGCCCGTGTCTCTGTTCGAGAGCTGAAGCCCCAAAAAAAACCAACAACCTCAACCAGTGCAGACACCAAAGACGCTTAGAAGCAAAAAAAAAAAAAAGCAACAAAAGAAAATAAAAAAAACACAAAAAAATATGCGTATCACATCTCACTTTCCTGCACCCCTCACTCTTCTCAGTCTAAAACCCTTGCCCCCACAGAATAAAGTGGGAGATGGAAAAGGCGGACAACGTGGCCCCTCAGCCTCACGGAATCAACGAATAAAAAATTGCTTGCAGGTGACGTTGTAATAATAATAAATAAGTGAAGAAGCAATGAAAAAAATTCACCAGTCATACTAAAATACGCTTCGCTCCGAGAGGAGAAACGCCAAAATAACGTAACCAACGCACCAACAGTTAATAAAAAAACAGCATCCAAGAAAAATAAAAGCGCAAGCCCGGTCTACAAAGAAGAAAAACATGATGGCGAAGCGTGTTGGCATACCTAAAACTGGCACTTCTCTATCAACCTCCTTGTCGCATCGTCCAGGGACACAGGCATATCAACGGCAACTGTGACATACATATCACCATTGCGCCCTGTCTTCCGATCAGGAAATCCCTTACCGCTCACACGCAACTGACGTCCATTCTTACTCACTCCAGTCAGTGGAAGCACTGTGGTAGTTCCATCCAGTGCCAGGACGTTTACTTTTGTTCCCAATAACGCTTGCTTCAAGTTGATGTGAACCGTCGTGCGGATATCTTTACCAATGCGCTCAAACCGAGGATGAGGCTTCTCATCCAGAATAAACACCATATCCGCCAAAACGTTCGGTGGATATCCTTGCACAATACCTCCTTCATGTTGAAAACGAATTTTTGTTCCCTTTTTATAACCAGGAAGCACCTCCACTTCAAATACCCTTTTCTCTGTCCCTCCCGGCATCAGACGTAAGACGCTGAACTTTTTGGTACACCCCGTATATATCTCCTCCAACGTGCATGAAAAGGTGTACTCCACAGGAGGCACCTCATACATTGGTGACATCTCTGGCGACCCAAAGCCCGACGTAAACCCTTGCGGACCCCCAAACCCACGAAACACTCGATGAAGGCCTGGACCACCACCACCAAACTCTTCCCCGCCCACGAATGGATCGCTGCTGCCAAAAAACGACCGAAATATATTAAATGCGTCGCCGGATGAAAAAGTGTAACTCCTATCAAAAGGGACATCCTTGAAACCCCCTGCACCCGCAGCGCTGCCGCCCTCCCCACCTCCAGGAATACCACCTTTCAGACCCTCCTCTCCGTACATATCGTATATTTTCTTCTTACTTTCGTCACTTAAAACATCATAAGCTTCCGAAACCTCCTTGAAACGCAGCTCAGCCTCTTCCCGATTACCAGCGCATTTATCGGGGTGGAATTTCAAAGCCAGCTGGTGATATGCCTTCTTTATATCAGTCGGCGAGGAATTCCTGCTCACACCAAGAACCTTGTAATAATCAATACCCATACCTACAAGCACAACCTATCAAAAACGTATCAAAAATACAAAAAGACTTCAAAGAAAGACATCAACGCAGACTAGTAAAACCAAAAAGATAATAATAATCAACATAAAAAAAATCCTTTAACACAACAAAAAAAAAATCAAACCCAAAACCCAGCTCCACCCTGCAGCATACACCTGAAATCTTTATCCAGCGAAAAAAAAGCAGAGGCATCATCGGACAGTGTTCACTCTTCACTCTCCAAAACGGAAGAACTGAGTAAACAACCTCACTCTGCTCAGTCGCTGAGGCCGCCCCCCACCCCTTAAGTGTGATACACCACGCCCCAAAAAAAAAAAAAGCACACATACGAACAAAGAAAAAAAACCAACAACAGCGCACCCTGCATCAACACAATACTTCACATCACCACGTTTCTAAAACAAAATTGTACAAAACGTTCTCTCCACAGAGGAAGAATCATCACTCATACAACAAATCCCACCGCGTAGCGTACCCATTAAATGCATTCCCTTTAACCTTCAACAAATTAAAAAATTATGTACATAATATAAACATATATATACATACATCAACAACGCCTTTCATTAAAAGTTTAGTAAAAAAAAATCATTTGCAAAAAAAAAGAAAAAAAGTTTCGCCGCTTCCTTCCATCTGTTGCCACGCGCCCACCCCACTGGGCGACGAGTGCCGTGGAAACGACGGCTGCCCAACGACCGTCAGCAGCAGCGCGGTCCTGCCCCTTCGTTTTGTTATGTGGACAAGAAAAAAAAAAAAATTACATCACGCCTCCGACGACACCACACAACACGCTCACGCAGCCTGATGGTTACCAGGGGTGGCAACCTCAATCGGTGGATGCTACTCCGCTGGCACGGAGCCTTCGTCGGCGTCGCCGCGGCTCCGAGGCGCCTCCTCCTCCCACGGGAACAGGAAAAACACCAGCACGACAAAGCAAACAAAGCCAACGCAACCAAAGAAGATGAAGGCGATCGCCTGGCCCTTGTCCTGGTTGCCGGACGGACCACCGGACATGCCCTCCGTCGCAATTGGGTAGCAGACGTTGATGATGATATTGCAGAGAAACTGTGCCACCATCACAACCGACGAACCCTTCGGACGGAACGAGCGTGGAAACAGCTG
>NW_021705978.1:0-31227 GCF_003719475.1 Trypanosoma rangeli
TCCTACCTACTATATATATATATATATATATATATATATATCGCTTCCTGGGCCGCACACGAACAACCAGAAGGAACTATAAACAAAGCTGGGCAAACCCAGCAAGGTGCAGAAAAACAAAATGTGGAAAAAGAGAAAAGCCAAGAATTACAGTCATCACCATGCTTGTTAATTAGTCATGCGGTACTCTAATAGATGCCTGCTTCCGTCTTAGCGTTCCTCTCTTGTAGGTTTTTTTTTTAGTTTTGGGTCGGTCGTTCTCTTCCTTTTCGTCTTCCATAGGCACTTCTTCCCCACTTATTTTTGCCCTTCATGTAGATTTGCGCAGGGCAGCTTGGCACTGGTTTGATTCAGTATGATGCTTGCACACAGACTGACACACAAACGCAGGCACAATGATGGTTTCGATAGGCAAAGAGCTTGAATGAGTGCCTCACTTGTTCAAGGTGATTGCGTCATGGATCCGGTGGGCACCTCCTGCCCGTGTCTGCGATACAATGTAATCTCTTGCTGCTTAAAGTACCGTTTGCCCTCACCAGTGATTAGCACCAAGTTCAGGAAGTACAGCACACGGAAGCAGTTATGGACGTTGGGGTACGTTGGGGTGAGGTGTGGAATGGAACGGAGGTACAGGCGTATAGGCACCACCTCCCCCACAACAGGTGTGCCGTCCATGATTTCAAACTTCTGCAGTGTCTCGCTTTGCATGGCGTCCGTGGATTTTCCGGGGCCTATAAATTCCTTTCGCACCACACCAACCTCGCCGCACCTAATATCCATGTCAGCTACTTTAAACGTGACCTTCCCTAGTACACGTTCCTGGAGGTGAAAAATCTTCTTGTCATACTTGAACTCAATGTGCAAAACGTTTTCGACGCCCACGTCCATAGATATAGATTGTGGGCCAAAAACAGTCTCACGAAAGTAACTTGGATGTCGTGAAGCATCTGACTGGGTCCCGCTCAAGTACGCATCCACCTTACTCACCCACACCTCCTCCACCTCTGTGATGTTCTTTACAGGACGGTATATAGTGGCCCGCACATAATACGACACACGTGCGTTGGTGCCACGGTATGACTCGTACTCCCTTGGTGCAGTAAAGTGAAACTCCAACGATGTCATGGAGCAAAATGTGTCCGGCTCAAATTTTTTTTCCTGCCGCATAAAGTCTATTTTTTCCTCGCTCTCCCCGAAGGTAGTGATGACCCCCACAAGTTCCAAGAGAATGCCATTGTGACGGTACGTGCCCTTCGGTGTCAGCACCACGCGGCCACAGACTGGCTCCGAACCGGAAAATAAATGCATCCGCTCACTTGTGCGCTCGTAGGGGTCGTCCACAGTCACCATACTCTCATCCATCTTGCCGTCAAAGATGAAGCGAACCACGCAGCCGTCCACCTTGCGGAGAAGCCGACCAAAAAGGCCAGGACTCCGCTCCTTCTCCTGTAGTCGCTCCTTCTCCAGCATACTAAGGGCCTCTAAGTGCAGACGGCAATCGCATATGTTAAGATTCCATGACAAAAAAAAAGGGTCCAAGCAAGCTGATACATATAATATATATAACCAAAAGACACACAAAGAGAAAATAGGTTTCATCAAAAGAGGAGCAAGCATCCACAAAAAAAAGTTACTGGAATCTGTAGTGTTTGTGCCTGCATGCGCACAGAATCCCATCCTGTGCGCTGTCGGTCACCAGCCGCAAAGCAACTCCTAAAGATCACACTAGACAAGTGCAATCGATTGCGTACAACAACAACAACAACAAAGCAAAACAAAAAATCAGATGAGGCTATGCCTCAAGACACATGCAACCTACGTAGATTCGTTAGCCTAACTTTACTCCCCTAACAGTACATTTTACTCCACTTTCTTTTTTTTTTTTGCTCCTTGACCGCTTTGCACATTCGCTTGCTTGATTACAAGCGCCTTCCTTTTCCTTCGAACACTCCGCCCCTCCACTTCCAGGCCATCAAAAAAAATATATATATATAAAATACAGATATGCACAAAGAAACAAGAAGAAGGTCAAATAGGGCGGACCAGCAACAGTGTAACCAAACACACAATAAAGAAAGGGGAGGGGGAAAGGTCATTAATACAACGCAGCAACAGAACAAGCACGCCGGTTGGGGTGAGTTGGGGAGGGAATCTAAAACAAAAATCATCATGTACCAATGTGCAACTAAAGAAGAAACCGAAACAGAGAGCAAACCACCTACATGTTTCTGTTTATGTACATAATCTGCGTACACCTGATAACTTTCACCGTATCCCCTTTTCCCCATCTGTGTCATGGACGGGCCTGGGTGATTCAAAGCGTCAACCCCCCACCCCCCACCCCGTTGGGGGGAAAACGATGATATGGACAACTACATCTGCACTCAAAAACGCGTTTTCATCGCCATCCAACCGAGCCCTTTTGCCGGGCGAAAATCTGTCTGCCACATGCCGCAGACGCCTATCAGCAGCGTGAAGAGATCAATGGGTGGCATATCCGCAAGTACGCCATACGCCGTGAGTGTATGTCCCCGTTTTTCCGCTAAACATCGTGAAGTTCGTTGCTGCTGCATGTTGCCGTCCTCGCTCTTTGCAGTTGCTTTCTCTGCGTTCATCACCCACGCCGTTGAGTCTTTCCTGGCATTGCGATGCGGCACGCACACCGCAAACTTTACTCTTTTGCCCACAACAGTGTGGCGTGTCAGGCTGTCTGTGACGACATTTGCGTCACCCACAAACTGAAACACCTGCACAGAACGATGCAGTCTACTTTTCCGCAGGGCAAAGCGAGCGTGACGTTTGGCGTCGCAGACAATCACATGATGATGGATGTGATGCCCACTCTCGCTAAGCAACTCACCCAACATCATCCGTTCCTGAACTGTATCCAATATTGAGCTGATTGGGTTGGAAGGGGAAGAAGGAGAGACGGATGCACGTGACACAAGGAAACCCGGCATGTTACCTTCTGGAACGCCGTATACAAAGTTGTGTTCCAGTTCCCCGATAAATTTATTATCGCAAAATCCAACAATTCTTCTATCGGTGCGCCATTCAAGATTAATTGACATCTGATTCCTTTCAGGTAATACCGCCTGCACGCTCCGCTCATTGCATAAAGAGACCACAGACTCTTCCCCGCTATTAGAGCAGAAATTCATGACCTCTGGAGAGCCTATTTGCATCAGTATTGGAGTGGCACCGTCTCCGACGTTGGAACCAACGCAACTGTGGAGACTAAAGAGTTCCAATGTCTCGCTGTTAGTTGATACGGAGCTGATTGAGCCTTCTGAACACCCCAATTCATGGTACTGAGATGCAGAGGGCAATAAAGTCTTTGCCTCAGTGTCTGTGTCTAGTTGATGTTTCCTAATGATTCCTGTTGTATCCTGATGCACGCCTGACAGCGATAAAGCCAATGTCACTGGTGTATTTGTGACATCTGGTGCCGCTAAAGAGTTTCTGACTCGCTGGGTTAACACTTCAGTGTGTGCCTTTGCCCCCAGTCTGGAGCCGCGTTTAAGACGCTCTACTTCGGCCCTAATCATTTCAGCTACCTCATCTCCTGTCCCCTCCCCTCCACATGACGGCGGCAGCTGGTCTTCTGCAATAAACGGACGAAGCGTCTCCGTCGTGGGGCGCCCAGAAAAAAAAATGCACCTTATCTTGCACACGTCGGTCTAGCAACGGCCTTACCGCCTTCCACGCCCCTGTCACAGCCCAACCAGCATTGAACACAAGAATGCGACACATAATCTCTGGGTAATACTCCTGCATAACCTTTGCAAACTCCCGCGCAAACGCCAAGGTGTGGGAGTTGACAGATGATATATTTGTATGGCAAAGGTCCAACACAACCATGCAGCGATCCACCTGCCTCTCCTTTGCTAGAAAACGTGCTTTCTCCATCACCTGCATTTGTATTCGCAGAAGATCCCTTTTAAAGCCACCTTTTATAAGCGTCACCAGGAGCCTGAAATCTGGCGTGTTCCACATGACAGGAAGCCCATCCTTGTCAAAGCCATACAATACAGAGGCGGTCGACTCAACATTCCCACAGTACTGCTCTGCAATAATGCTGTTAAGCTTCTGCTCTTTCCGCAGGGCAATATAGTTCCGCAATGATACCTCCGCCGACTCAACTTTCCACTGCCTGCCAATGAGAAATCTGTAGAGCAAATCACAATCCGAAAGCTTATGGTTATCGTCAAGAGGAAGAATATCAGCTACACGGGAGTGAAGGTCCAAATTCTTACGCTTATGCTCCTCCGTAAGGACGGTCGTACCGGAGCGCGTCTGTGCAGCGTGATCTGCCTCATACGTCGATTTTCTAACCACCACCATTTCTGCACATCCAAAAGAGAGAGGCAACAAGAATATATATTTTAAAAAAATAATACTGCCAAGGGTGGGGCCTAAAGACTACAAAAGACCTCTCGCCACAACCACAAAGGGGGAAAACAAAAAAAAAAAACGTACACGTACAACTCACCACTGCCCCACCTAGGCCCAACAACGCCGCGGATAACGTTGAGAGCAACTGCAGCGCCTCCTGTTGTTGAGTATGACAGAACTAATACTTTCTTCTTCAACCTAAAACTCCACAATAAATTTTGTAGTCCTCCTATCCTCCTTTTCGTTTTTCCTTGTGCGTGTGTGCTGTTGTGGTTCTCTTGCTTGTTGTCTCCCTTGTCTTAATTGTATCCCCTCCGTCTTCGTTTCCTGCCTTATTTTTTCGTCTTCTTTTCCCAACCTATCAGTACTGTTAATGGAAACTCTTATATAACTACTGCCTGGTGGCACGACGCTTGTATGTATGTGTGTTTGACCCACTTCGTCTTGTGCAGTCAACTGTGCGACTTTTTTCGCTATTTTCGTGCGCCCCCTCGCTCACGTAAGCACCACGCACTTGACCTCTAACGCTTGCACTGCCAAACAAAAAAAAAAAGAACAAAATATGTTAAGCGGCCCTCAGCTTCAGAGGCATGCGTCACCTTCGCGCAACACCTCACAAATGGAAGGGACTTCAAACTAGTTCCTCTTTGTTGACTTGGGAGGAAAGGATGCGGTGTCGTTTTTCGCAGGCTGCTATACACCCCACCGCTCCAGCGTCAGCAGCCGGAGAAGCAACAACACACAAAAAACAACAACTTCACACTTACTTGATTTTGATTTCCACTTCCATTATATAGGAGGCTTGTTTGCATCATTGCCTGTGTTGGGCCTGGGGGAAAAAAGGAGCGGCTCACAGTAAAGGGCAATAACCAAAACCAGGCCTTTCCCCCTCTTCACATTCACACTCTGTCGCAAGCACACCTCTATATTGATGGATATGCTTGATGTGTCATATGCCTCGGGACGTTCCTCCTGTCCTCGTTGTTTTTTTTTTTTTGGTTGCTCACACGGCATTACCGCGAAGAGCGTTGAACTTCTCCAACAGTTCATCTTCGTCCCCATCAACCGCATTCTCTTCCGCTGTCACCTGTTGCGTTTGCGGCAGCCTGACCTGGGCGACTGTTGTGCCCTGCATTTTGTCCTGCATGACCTCCTCCACCACCTTGTTCACCTCGTCATCCAATTCGTCATCAGTGATGTCTTCGTCTACGACATTGTCAACGGTGTCATTTATCGCCTCTTCTATCAAACCCGCCTTCATCATCTCTTTGCTCATTTCCCGCATTGTGGCCTGCACCTCTTGTACATGCACCAGCCTGTTCATCTCTGCCATGATGGCTGTGCTCTTCTTGATGCTACCCGCCAGCTTGATCCGCGACGCCTGCTGCTGCAGCTGCATCGACACTGAGTTCATTTGAGTGCGAGCAACGTACAAACGCTTCACCGCATGACGTGACCGAAGAATCTCCTTTGCAAGCATACGTACCGCAACAGGATCACCCTTTCGTGCAGCTGACTTTGCCTCCTGCTTTACTTTCATCTCCTCCCGTTGAATCTTTCTAATTTGGGTATCAATCTTGCGCATCTCCGAATTGAGGTTCCGCCGCCACAACTTTGCTTGCTCCTGGGGGTCTACACTTTTGAATAACTTGCCAAACATTGGGGCAGCTAATATAGCGCGGTATGCTACTGTATCCAAACGTTGTAAACACCAATCTTGACTCCAGCCAAGACGTAGATGAACACATACATTGTGGTATGCGTGTGTATATTAAGGAACATAATTATTAGAATAAAATAGAAAAAGGAGGAAGCATACATGGGCTGTGGCGTGTAACATGTACGGAAGTAAAGAGGCGAGAGGGCAGCAGATATCATCATTACATCATCCAGAAGAAAAAAAAAAAATCTCATATGTGAAAAGATAAACAGGGTACCAATGCCCGTGTTTGCACACAATCGCCAGCACTCAAACACCATGACTGTTCTTTATCGTATCTCTCTTGTTTTGTTTTTGCTTTTACATGGACCTCATCAATCTGTGGTCCACCCTGCCGCCCTGCATCGCGCCCGCTCCTCCTCCTGTTCATCCCTGCCATTGCGACACTGAATATCTGATCCCATCCGTGTAGCTTGCACCACTAAAGGTGGCTGCAGCGTGTAGCACACAGGGGATGTCACATATGGAACGCCACTCTGGACATCCGATGCCACATGCAACGTCATCATCGTATCCAGTTGGTACGCCATCGGTAGGCATAACTGTAGTAACTGACGAGCCCCTTGATGGGATACAACGTAGCAATTCGTCGTTCGGTGCAACTGAGGCACACGACTTACGCCCTCCGCAACACGCAGCTGAGATGCCTGATGCGCCGTGTCAAGCCCGCTCACGTATACAAGTTCCCAATCCTGCGGAACATGCCGCATGCGCTCCACGTACCGTTGTTGAAAATCATCTGAAAACAAGGAGTCATCCTCTACAACGAGAACACAGTGATGGCGCCGTGCCGCAATGGTGGCCCAAATCAACGCATGACTAAGTGCACACCCCACTGCCGCAGGATTCAAATCCATCCCCCAAATTCGGCGGAACTCGCGCTCTTGCACTCGAAGAAGACCTAACAGTGACACCAATCCACATGCCCGCGCCTTTTGAGCATCAACAGTGTGACCATCAATCGCACCAAATCTCTCGTACTCCCCTTCACGGAAGCCCGCACGCTGCAGCTGCCGTGAGATGAATGCCCAACGGTCTGGGCGCCGATCGAGATTGATAACGTACACTGCGTCAAATGGGCGTGATGATGCGGAACTAAAAGAAGATGCTGGACAGCGAGTCACAAAGTGTGGGAGGCGAATAACGTCATTGCTGCGCCAACCACTACTGCTGTTGAGACTTGTGTGTAGCGCTGTGTAGCTCCACCGACGTACTTTCATGCTTCTGCCTCGTCTAATGCACGTGTCTTCGTTTGCAAGGCTTCCACGTCTCTCATGTGAGAATTCAGTCCTTTAAAAGATATGTATATATAGTTTGGCTGCTTGGTTGTTTGTCCCTCCTCTCCTCCCTTCATCAAAATCAAATATGCGATAAGCAAACAAAAGAAATCTCCAATAAACGATGATGCCCGGGCTGGCAGCAAGGCGGTATAAACATGGCAAGTAAACAACATGTCATTAAGGCAAACCATTCACTCACATTTTTTCTATTTTTCACCCCGTACCCCCTCGTTCCCATTTTCAACCTCTCTATTTCTTTTTCCGTTTTTATTATTATTATTATTAATACATGGATAGTTGGTGGTTTGAAATTCATGTTTTACGTTATTCTTTCCGTTTTGCTTTCCTTCTGGTTTTATTGTATTCTGCATCGTTTCATGTTCGTTTTGCTGCTTCACAAAGTCTCTGTGTCAACGCCACAAACACCCTATCAGCGACGACCAGCGTGCTGGCCCCATGATCTTCGATATGCTACCAGGTAGCGGTTCCACCTCCAGAAGATCGTCTAGCTCCTTTCCCTTCACTATATGAAGGTACATGCCCTCGTGTTCCCCGGTGACCACACGGTAGGAGGCTGCCAAACTGGCTCCAGGCGTTTTCAAAAGTAACTCCTTCTCCCGCGTAATCTTCATCATATATTTAAAGCTGAGAATGCTGGCGTTGCTCTCACGGTATATCATACGCAACAACATGTTCGTCTGAGAAGACAGGCACTCCTGACGCGCAATCGTGTAGCGATTCTTCCATTCTCCGTCACTGTCCAGTGCGGTCCTTATATCGTAACGATGCTTCAGGGAGTCGTACTCCCATAAGTGCACTACCTGATTGACTCCGCCAAGTTGGACTATCCAATAGGCCTGGCACGTACTCACAGAAGCACGTAAAGGCAACAACTCCGACGTCATACGATAAAACTTGTCGTATTTATTTGGTAAAACATCATAGATACGAAGTTCATAGACCTTTTCCTTGGAAATGTTCAGTAGAGGCCACACACGTCGCAGCATTGCCTTTTTGGTGTTGATTGCTCTCTCTTGTAGTGACTCGTTATTATTGTGCTTCCTCCGCCTCTCACTTGGCGCTTGCAAAAAGCCCCCGTCCCACCGTCACCCCCCCCACCCCCCCAAAAAAAAAAGGTATAATAATAATAATAATAATAATAAAAGATTGAGTGAGAAACATCGCGGCGCAACAAGATCAATATGTTTGATCGTTTCCCGTTTTGTCTAGCCCCATTCCTCCCATCCTTCATTCCTCCAATCTCTCCCTCGTTTTGATCTCTTTACGCATTCGCCTCTCCTTGGCACATGCATGCCTCTTTCTCCGTCACTCTCGTCACCGCCACCAGACCGCTTTAAATTGCTTGTGCCCAACGCTCATGCATGTGTTTACACACATAACCTCACTTTCCACTCCACCCTTCCTCTTGCGTAAGGGGGACTCCCTCCCCCACACCGTCCCCTGGTGTCGCTGCACGCATAGGAAGTACGAATTTGCGGAGATGGAAAAGACGGGAAAGCTCAAAAGGCCATGAAAAAATCACATACGCGTCTGTGTCTGTACATCGAAACATGCAAAGCAAAAAAAAAAAAACGGAAAAATAAAGACAAAGGGTTAAAAAAAAAAGCGCAGACCTACCCGACATCAACACCACCAGTAACCCTAATGTCTTCATACACAAAATTCCCACGGCGGCAACCAGCGTCACATAAAAGTTGTTTGTTATTGTTGTTGTTGTTATTTTTTTTTGTGCATACAAACAAGCACGCCTGTACCGATGTGCGCGTAAAAAGAGAAGCTTTTATACTTACACACATATATGTATATATGAATACCGCACCACTCTCGTCTTCAATTTAAAGTCGTTTTCATCCTCCGTTTTTTTTTGTTTCTTATTCCTTGTGGGGAGCATCCATTTCGTTTTCGTTTTTTTTTCCCCCATTTCTGTTCGCCTTGAGGATGAGACGAAGTGAATGATTGTTGATGTTTCTTGTTGTTATTACTGTTTTCCATCACTTGTGGAGGGCAAACATTGCAAGCATCGCCATCATCACCATCTGCATCCTATTGGAATCGGTATAGATAGATATTGATGCAATCTGAAGAGGGAGATAGACAAAAAGTTATTTCCGACCAGGAAAACAAAAACAAAAACAAATAAAATAATAATAATAATAATAATAATAATAAAAGAGCACGTGAACACTTGGTGTGTGTGTCGTATTCTCCTCTTCCTCAGGCGAGAGAGCTCCTACGTGTGTGTGTTCTTACGTGTGCTTGTGCGCCAGAGGAGCGGGACACATCCGGAAGCACATGAGGAGGGCGGAGTTGCTCTCACCTACTACGAAAAGACCACCTCGCAAATGTGGCGCTCCTCGGCATCGTGCATGCTCTTGTACCCGGTTGACGGTGACGCGCTAATATCTCTACCAGCGTACATCAACTCGCGTTTCCCGCCCGTGTAGAAGTCAATGCGTGCCCCCACATGATAGTACGCACCCTGGTTTCTTGGCTCCTCTTGTGCCCACATCAGCTCAGCTTTGCTGTAGTCCCCGAGTAACTTCTGCACCTCTGCCACAGGAAATGGTGAGAGCTCCTCAATGCGAACAATAGCCACATCTGTGTTCTTATTTATATTACGGTGGGCCTTGAGTATGTGGTACAGCTGTCCAGTGCACAGCACAACGCGACGCGCCTTCTCTGGCGGCACAGATGCGTCCTCAATGACAGGGCGGAACTTCCCAGATGTGATCTCGTCCATTGTGGATTCGTTCGGTGCCCGAATAAATTGTTTGGAGAAAAAGAGAATAAGCGGTTTACGGAAGTCTCTTCGCACGTGGCGCCGCAAAAGGTGGAAGTACTGTGCTGGTGTGCTGGGGAACACAACCTCCATGTTCACACGGTGAGCACGTTCCTCCGGGGAGTACGCAGGAGTAGAAACATCCTCTGAAACAGCCTGCAGGAAGCGTTCAATACGTCCGCTACTGTGTTCCGCGCCCCTCCCATCATAGCCGTGTGGAAGTGACACCACAATGGCCTGCTGCTGGTTCCACTTGGACTCCCCAGAAGAAACGAATTGATCAAAGATAATGGTGGCACCGTTTGCAAAGTCGCCATATTGTGCCTCCCACACAACCAAAGAGTTGGGGTCATAGAGGGAGAAACCACTAGCGAAGCCAAGCACACCGTACTCACTGAGAGGGCTATTGATGGCAACAAACGGGGCTTGATCCTTACTGATGTGTGCAAGTGGTACGTACGTGTCAACGACTTTCTGATCATGCAAGACGGCATGACGTTGGGAAAAGGTCCCGCGCTCCACATCTTCCCCAAGCAGACGTACTTGTGTACCTTCTAATACAAGCGAGCCAAACGCCAACGCCTCTGCTGCTCCCCAATCAATCCCCTCACCCTTTTCAATTGTTTCATTACGGCGATCCAGAACAGACTTCAACTTGGGGTGTACAACAAAGCCGTCTGGCACCACCTTAAGTGCATCAATTACAGGTTTCAATTGTTCGAGAGAAACAGCTGTTGGCTCCAGCTTGACATCACCCAACTGATCAGAGTACGTCATATCTTTCCACTTCTCGGGGATGCTGGACTTGAGGACGCTGCTGTAATGCACTTGAGATGCCTCGGCCTGATACTTGCCATACCGTTCCTTTTCTGCGATAGACTTTGCTGTCTGCTGCTTTGAAGTGATGATCCCCTCCGCAACCAAATTTTCAGAGTATCTCTTGAACAAATCACCCACTGCATTGATACGGTTATACATGAGAGGCTGAGTAATAGTCGGGTCATCATTCTCATTATGACCAAACCGTCGGTAACAGACGAGATCGATGACGATGGACTTTTTGAACTTGGCCCGAAAATCGGCAGCAAACTGAAATACGCGAACGACATCTTCTGGCGAGTCCCCATTCACGTGTAAGATAGGGCATTGAAACACACGTCCCAAATCTGTGCAGTGTGCGCTACTGCGAGAACAAATTGGGTCCGTGGTGAATCCAATTTGATTATTCACCACCACGTGCACAGTGCCATGTGTGGAGTACCCGTCAACCTCGCTGATACACATTGTTTCAAAGACAATACCCTGACCACTGAAGGCAGCGTCACCATGAATCTCAACTGGTAAAACAGCGGAAGGTCCATTTTCCCCCATTGATTCCTGCACTGCCCTTGTGTATCCCTGTAGAACAGGGTTTACCGCCTCAAGGTGTGATGGATTGGGAAGCAGCTCGGTGATCATGGACTTTCCATTACGCATCTTCATGGTAGATCGCGCCCCCAGATGATACTTCACGTCCGACTGAATCTTGTACGGCTCCAACTCCGGTCCTGTGATTCCGGTGAACTCCTTCAGTATCACAGGGAACGGCTTGCCAATCACGTGGTAGAGGACATTAAGGCGACCACGATGTGCCATGGCCATATGTACTCTCTCCACACCATTTTTGGAGGCGGCCTCCATTAGGGCGCGCAGACCCAGGACAACAGACTCCGCCCCATCAGCACCAAATCTCTTTTGCGTCGAGTACTTGCGTTTAAAAAAGTCTTCAAAGTGAACAGAAGAAGCGACAAGGTCCCAAGCCCACATCTTTTCCTCTTTAGTGAGAGTGCGATGCAAGGGATTGTACGCCCCATCCGACTCCACCACTTCTCGTAGGAAGCGGGAGACATCCTTGTCCACAATATGCGACAGCTCGTAACCGACTTTGCCACAAAACCTCTTGGTAAGGTATTCATGTAGCTCTTTGATCGTCATCGGACAACTGTGGGTGTTCAGCACACCACCCACCTCGTCCTGGAAACCGACCCGCACCACACGATTATAGTCATTTGGTGTAAACCCAAAGAAAGCAAGATCAAGGCGCAGCATTTCCTTAACATTGCGTAATGGAGCCCTGTTAGAAAGTTTGTCATCGTCCTTGCCCAAGGGATCGGTGGAAGCCACAAGGTGGCCCCGACTTTCAAAGGCCTGAATCATCCACGTCAGCCAACCACAGTCCTTTAATGACTGCTGCACAGTCACAGTGTCTTCAGACGTCGTGGGCAGAACACGAATAGCCGAACTCAGAATCGGTGTGTCATACGACTGCATCTCCCTTGCGCCAAAGACGGCGTCCCACGAGGGATCCACAGAGCTCCTGTCCGCCTTCCAGCTCTGGTATAGGGTTTCGAGATACATGGCTGATGCACCGCTGAAAAAATTGTCATGTTCATGCAGCGGTCTTCGTGCAGGGGTATCTGACTGACTGCTTTGATGCCGCAATACAGCCATGTCTGGAACGTGGCGCATCACACCAAGCCCCTGCGATGCAGCCACAACAGGAAACATTCGACGCATCATTCTTATTGTTACGTTTTTTTTTTCCCCCCCCTCCCCTAACAGGTAACCCAATACTCTTATTTCCCTAGATGCTTGCTATTCTCCTTCGTCGTTTCCTTTTCTGAGCGATTCTTCTGTTCGTTGCTCCTTCTTCCTACTCTGTGGCGCTCAGCCAAACTTCAGCAAAGAACAAAAACAAAACGAAACAAAACAGCATAGACACAACACCCACAAGTCGCATATATACCAATATGCATCCTCAAGAAAGGCATTTGCCTACCGAGTGCCTCGAAGACTTGCAGACCAAAACAACCCCCACAGCGCAACCCGTACCTATTCTCTCCTTATAAGCCACTTAGACAGACACGAAAGCAAGGCAAAGAGACGCGCTCACGGCAACGCTGAGAAAGGCAAATTGAGTTTCGCGCGTCGGCACTTGTGAACACCATCCCGAAAGGTTACTCATCCAATAGACACATGCTACGCTTGCTCATTCACGGGCCTCAGCGTTTCAACCGTACGTCAGAGCAGAGCAGCGCTGATTCGGCAATGCCAACAGCAACATCAACAGCAACACGAGCATTCCAACCAAGTGTCCATCAAGGATGGGCCTCCGGTCTTGCCAGAGAGCACTGCTCCCCACACATAGTCTTTCGCACCAGCTAAAACAACATGCCGACACCCCCACAAGTTCAGTTCAGAAGAAATCCATCATTTGGTCCACCGCAGATAATGCCTGGAATGACAAAAACATATAATCCTGACCCTCTCTCCCTCTGTATGTGTGTGTGTGTGTGTCGCTGCAGACGAACTTGCAGCGCCAACAGTGTGAAAGCAGAAGGCACACCAGCACGCATACAACCACAAGAGGTTTAACGAGTGGCCCACGGACGGACGGCAGATGCGGCACAAGCCCCAAACAAAAAGTGAGGTGAGGACCAAAAAAACAAAAAGAAAAAAAACAAAGCTTCGAACAACCCCTCACCCAGAAAAACAAAAACAAAAAAAAACATTCCGGCAACCTGTTTCTCCATCTACTGTGTGTATTTGTATTTTTATTGCTTGCACGAAAACAAAAAGACCACCTAGCCTCACAGTCGTACACGCACACACACGTTTGCCCCTCACGATGTCGGCGGCCCCGTGCCTCGTTTGGGCAGTCCGTACAACGTACTGCCACAAGACTGGCGTCGTGTGTGTGTGTGTGTGTGCGTTTGACGGCAGCCGCAAAAAGAGAGGGAACAGTGCTCCACCTATTGGAACGTATATAAAGTGACAAAAAGAAAAAGAAAAGAAAAAAACTTCCCTCAGAGCACAAGAGAGAGAAGTTATCCCACAGCGATGACAAGCAAAACAAGCACACAGCAAGAATCGTCCCTGCCAGGGTGTGTGTGTGTGTTGTTGCGCCTCAGCATTGCCCAGCAGCGCAGGCAAGGGCGGTCAGCAGCAGCAGTAGTAGAGACGTGTGTACAAACGGCGTGTTGCTGGCCTCACTGCTGTCCGCGTTGCTTTTTGTGTGCTTCGCAACGCCGGGACTCTTTGTGGTCGTCGTTGTAGTGGTTGAAGTGCCATCGAAGCCGGTGGCGGGAGGGGCGGAACTGGGCGCTTTGGGCGGGTCCTGAGAAGTTGAGGGTGCGTCTGTATTTCCGGGTGCATGTGCCGCGTTGCCCGCTGGATTGGTGCCTGGCTCAGTGTCCACTGCGCTTTTGCCTCCAGGAGAAGCCGAGGAGCTGCCAGGTGTTGCCTTTGCATTATTCCACCGCTCATAGAGTTTACTCTTGGGATCCAACGAATAGTTCGCCGTGCACACAGAAACAGCATCACCTGAAGACGAAGTACAGTGAGACTTACAATCTTTCTTCGAGATATCATCAGCCCAATAACAAAGAGATTTAGTAAGAAGATCATCTTCGCCAACGCTGCCTGCAGCGTCTTCAGTGCTGCTTGAACACATCATCCAATTATTCTCGCCAGGAAAGCGCCAACGTATATCTTTCCCATTCTCTGCACAGGTCAACTCCACCGTGACATTTACATCCTCCGAGATCCCAGAACTTGTCGCCCGCGCGGAGCAGCAGCAGTCGCACAGCAGTGAGAGAAACATCAGGGCGAACACTGCACGGCGCCGCACTGTGAACATCCTCGTCATTCGTCGTAGTAGCAGTAAAGTCAATGGAAGCAGTGAGCTGCAAAGCAACGGGAAAAAGAGAAGAGAAGAAACGAGGTGGGAGTAAATAAAGAAATAGGTAGGAAGTACAGTGGAGAGAGGGAGCGCAGACAACAAAAAAAAAAAAAAAGAAGTGGCGGTGAGGCAATTTTTCACATCAGGAGACCATATCTTTGCAAGCAAAACACACTGCGAAAACACTCCCTCCAACTTGTTACAAGTTTCTTATTGATCTGACGACGTCGTTGTTTCATAAGGCATCTCTGCTATTTTAGCGTCACTGTCCGACCGTGTTGGTTACATGGAAGAGGCCTTCACCGTATGGGCCAACAGTGGTAGAATAAGACCCGGGTCAGAAAGGCTGTACCGTGTGCCATTGAACGCCGTCGCAGGAAACAACTCCTCCGCTGAGAGGACCTGCTCTGCAGCGTCCTTGTCACCGTCAAGAATCTCAACCAGCATCCAAAGGCTCCTCTCAGCTTCAGGTGTCTTTCTGCATCCTCCCGCGGTAAACTCCGTCAGCACAGCAAGAACAGAAACAGCAACAGAGCCGCTCATAGTACTCGACAGGGCTGGTGAAAAGCTCCATGGAGAACGGTGACTAGCCACACTGTTGTTTGCCGCAAACAAAGGAAGAAAACCATCCACGTACAAACGGTAGTCGCGGTTTCGCAGCAACTCCTGCGGAAACAAAACAGAGTCACAGTACACAACTAGCGACACCAAAACGGGAGACACCACAGAAAGCAAAAAGTGTCCCTTTGCCCAGGAGATAATCAGCTTTAAAATCTTCAACGCAACATGAAACGTACCATTGGTGTTCAGATGTTCCAGTTTGCACATGTACTCAACAATCACAGTTATCAGGTCACTAAACAACTTCGACATAATTTCCGCCAAAATTATTCTGTAGAGTGGGGGCGCGGCACGAATATCAGACACTACATACTCATTTGTCTGAGAAAGTAAATTGCACAAAAGCAGATGGAAGTGGGAGCACAGTATCTCTGTTGCTGAAATCAAGTCGTCCTCCATAAAAATACGACCTCCCTCAAAACTTGGAGAGAGCGTTGAAAAATTGTCAATGAACCGTTGAACATGATGCACAGAAAGCAAGGCGAGCGTTTTGGCACAGTAATCCAACCCAGCAAGCCAAAATAGTTCAATTCCAGTAGAGGCATTTGAACCTCCCGCAAGTTGTCGCACGATGGTTTTTGCTCGTGTCATAAAAGTATTGACATCCAAACCTCTCAATTCGGAAATGCGTAGCGTCATCCTTTCAACATCAGACACATTACATGGATGGCTGGCGTGCAGAAGAGATCCGTAGATAACGTGCGTCAAAAGATTGAGCCAACTGCCAATGTGGCGCGTCTCTTCACACACTTCAAGAAGAACATGAGCCAAAAAACCAATCACAAACCGCTCTAGTGTTTCACCCGTCTGTTGTACATAAAAATTCAGAGTCAACTGAGCTTCTTTCGGGGCATGTCGCACCTTCTGAGACTCCTTATCGGTGTCTTTACTCTGCCTAAGAGCAGCACAAATTTGTTTAATAACTCTATGGACAGGGTCCTCCTTCAGATCCACCATTATCCGCTTCGAAGGCACCTTGGGAGGAGGCGGTGTTTCCTTTCTTGTTGAATCCACCACAGCCGGACCCCGGGTAAAACCAGGCCCTTGGGAATTTTTGTTGCGGATTTCATTTAACGTGTCCACTGTCGATCGTTTCGGAGATGTCATTAACGTTTGAAACACACTCTTCGGGCGTGCCAAGTCCTTGTCAAGGCTTCCAGTATTGGTTTCATCGCCCGCCTCCGTTTCCTGGGTCTCAGAATGGAGCTCATCACCCCTTTTTTCGCTCGCCGCCTCAGTCAGGCTATCAATGACACTAACGTAGTCATCGACAGCAATGGAGGAAGTTGGGGTGGCGTCGTATACACTGGGGATTTCCCAGGGAACCAGTGAAGATGCACTGCTTGTTCCACGCATATACGAGGTGAACGACACGGTGGGGCCGGTCTGAACGCTTTGTTGCTGATAATGCAGACACTCTGCCGTTCCCCTCAGTCTTAAATACAGCTCGACTGTACCGTTGCTTTCCCTGATAACCACCTTCCTTTCAGGAAACGATTCATCCACAATGTTCTTGCTCAAGTCATAGGAAAACGTTTTCACCGTCTTGGAACGCACCTCCTCAACGCGAAACTTGAGCTCCTTCTTCTTGTACTTCTGGTCGTTCTGTCGTTGCAGCGTTGAAGTAAAGGTGCGAAAGAGGTTCACATGCAACTTTCCTCCCTCGTCTGCGGTGAGCGGAGGGGATGATGTATGGATCTTGTCTCCGCGTTTAACATGAAGCACGTAGGTCCTCCCTGCCGCACACCCAGCCACCATATCGATCGACAAGAAAAAAACGATGCGCACATCCCGCGTAACTTTACGCTGCATTGTGGAGGTAAAGAAGAAAACTAGAAACTGTCTATAAATATACTTTCAACTGCGCATATGTGTTGCTGTTACTATGCGAAAGAGAACAGAAGAATGATAAGAAAAGTTTTTAAACCACATATACACAAATATATATATATATATATTTGACACATTCTCATTGGCTTCCTCACGAGCGTGCACTCACGTTAACTTTTTTTGTATTTTTGCCTCATTGAAAACAAGGTAATTTGATGCAAAAAAAAAAATAAATGAACGCTACTTTGTCGCCTCTTCTTTGTGTTTTTCGTTGTGGTGAGTCACCACCGTGGTGTTGTGCCTCTTGCATTAGAAGACTCGACGACCAACTCACGATCCCGTTCGTGTTTGAGCCTTGCGGTTTCTTCCGCGCTGCGAATCACCCCCAGTTCCTCCATATCGGCCCTACCCCTCCTCGCGGTACTCCACCGCTTTAGGATTGCGTCATCGATTGAGCCGCCGCTAAGGACCTTCTTGTGAACCTCCGTTGCTTCCCCCTCCCCCTCCTCCGTCACCTTCGCCCCGGTTTTAGGGTCCACGTTATCAAAGGACACCTTGCTGGGCTTATGCGCCAGCGAAAAAAGAACACGCGAGAACTCTGAAGCCGCATTCTCGCATCTAGACATCTGCTGAACCGTAGGCAACCCCTCCAAGGCAGACCGCTGTGTCACCTCTTTGTATCCCAACGCCTCAAAACGTTCGATATCAGTCGGGGCGGGGCAAACAGATGCAACGCGATGACAGTAACGTTCGCAGAGTGCACGCTCCTCACTTCGACGTTGTTCGGCAACTGCCATGAATTGAGACTCCCACCCTCTCGGGGCACGGCTGCTATTTTCTACCACCCTTTCAGTCCGCTCATGGCAAAACTTCGGGCAATCTGTGCATAGTGCAACTAACGAAGATAGCGTCTGCTGGCTTGTATTGTAACTGTCTCTACGTGTCTGAAGGGCCATCAGCGCAAAACTTCAAATGGAAACAAATAGAATAAAATAAGAACAATAAAAAAGGTGCAACTTTTCGTACCCACCCCACACAGCTTTTCTTTTTTCTTCACTTTTTCAGTTTGCAATTCATTTCAGTGATCCGGTTATCGACACTGCCATTGTCGCCAGTCTTCGTTGGGCTCTTGCACCGCCGTGAGGCTCCAGCTCCCCTCCATGGACCGTACACCAAGAAAATCAAACAAAACAGAAAATAACCACGTATCCTTAATCAAAAAGACCAAAGCCCATGTCATCATCGTCTTCCTCATCCTCCACAGCGGCGGCGGCAGCAGCAGCAGGCGCGGGGGCCGCGGCACCACCCGCAGCAGCACCGGCAGGAGCACCACTTGAACCTGCGGCTCCTCCCACAAGCTTTGCCTTGCCCTCAGCGCACAACGCATCAAAGTCCTTGCCCTCAAGCTCGGAAAAAAGTGTACTGATGCGGGAAGAGTCAACGGGCACGCCGGCAGCCTTCAAGACAGCCTCCACTGCAGCCTTTGAGGGGGTCTCCCCAGAAAGGTTGACAAGAGCGTACGCGGCAAGGTACTTCATGATGACCAGAGACCTTACAGAAGCAACAACAGGAAAAAGAAGAAAAAAACAAGGCAGAAAACATCATTTGTAATGCATCCAACTAAGTCCATAGGCCACACTTTTGGCCCGCATATAATACCCAAAAATACCGTCCCTCATTAAATCAGTGAATAAAACTGTAATCAAGAAAATCAAACAAAACAGAAAATAACCACGTATCCTTAATCAAAAAGACCAAAGCCCATGTCATCATCGTCTTCCTCATCCTCCACAGCGGCGGCGGCAGCAGCAGCAGGCGCGGGGGCCGCGGCACCACCCGCAGCAGCACCGGCAGGAGCACCACTTGAACCTGCGGCTCCTCCCACAAGCTTTGCCTTGCCCTCAGCGCACAACGCATCAAAGTCCTTGCCCTCAAGCTCGGAAAAAAGTGTACTGATGCGGGAAGAGTCAACGGGCACGCCGGCAGCCTTCAAGACAGCCTCCACTGCAGCCTTTGAGGGGGTCTCCCCAGAAAGGTTGGCAAGAGCGTACGCGGCAAGGTACTTCATGATGACCAGACACTCTACAGAAGCAACAACAGGAAAAAAGGGGGAAAAATCAGAGAAATTTACAGGAAGAAATACAAAAGAAAAAACATAGAAGGAGGAAACAAATAAATAAATATAGCAATAAACAACACAAAACAAAGTATGAACTACTGGTGGTTGTTTATGTTGGTTGGACCATTACAGCAGTGCCAAAAGTGCCTGCGGTGTCCCCCCCCCTTTTTTTTTTACTCCGTGTTTCGCTTTCCTTCACAAGAAAAGCATCCTAGTAAATTCGTTGCATCTTTTGAAGCAAATCTTTAACGACCTCTCTTGTTAGCGGAAGGGTAGGCAAACCCTTTTCAAAGAATAGGGCATTTACGCCATCCACAGTCATGCACCCGTTCAGGTGAACGTCACTCTCTCCAGCAATATGCTTGTCCACACCAGAGTGTTCCAAAAACTCCTCTAAAGTGGACTTCATGGAGGCAAAGCAGCCTCTAATGCACTGATCAGCCTCGCGCACTACGCGCTCTTGAGTGGCGTGTGGAAGAGTTAAAAAAGACTCAATCAAATCTCCACTACAGACACACTTGGACAGATATCGTTTCCGGCGCTGCCTAAAAACTTCCTGCGACACGGGGTTTGCGTTTTCAAATGAGGCATTACGACTATACCCACGTTCTTGTCCGGCGCGAAGAACCTCTCGATAGGTGGCGTGCTCAAACCCTCCCAACGCTGGAACTGCTGACGCGACACCAACCTCTAGGGCCTTGAGAAGAAGATAGGTTTCGTTCGATACGGGAGTTATTGTACCAAAAGCTCCATGAGATGTCCCAAACACTATTTGTGGGCCCAAAATGCCAGGGATGAGAGTACTGTGAACAGGAACAGCAGTATTTTCAAGCAAACAAGGTGCAAAACTGCCTAGTTGCATCGCCGTCACCATGTCACCCAGGTGATACTGTGCCTTTGTCTTAAGTTTGCTGCGTGCCACTGCCACTGGTGCCGCACCTGAGGAACTCGGTGACGGCAGAGCACCACGAGATAGAGAATAAAAATTGTAGTAATCATCGCCAAAGCATATATCGTGGGTTTTACCTGACTCAAGCACAACACCATCCATAACTCCTCGCGGCTCTGTGTCACGAGCGACAATCTTAAGACTCCCCTGAATGGTATCGACCTGGATAAAGAAGCAACTCTGGCGAGCATCAAACGCCACTAGATAAGAAGCATCTGGTTGAAATATAGGTTGTAGACGGGTTACAATGGTACCAACGGAAACTGTTTCTTCGGCCACAAAAACTAAGTCCGCAGCGTTCCAACTATACAGCGCTACGCAGCCATTTATTCCAAGGGCTATTCGACCACTATAATTTGGAACAACGCAACAACACTGCAGTGCCCCCTCAACGTCTTTGCTACCAAGTTGGCGTAGCTGTGGGCGCTCGGAGATCAACTGGCCTTCCTCAACCGAATACCATATGAAGCGACTGGACCGCGGCAACTGCTCATCTGGAAACGCAAAGGTGGTACCCAGGAGTAGTGTCTTATCTCCATCCCTTGCGGTATCCGTCGCCGACTCATTGGCGCCCCCAAGAACTACAGGTTCAATAAAAACGCATCGCTCATTTTCCAATAGCTCAATTGCAACGGGGTCTTTTTGTGGAACCCATGCAATAGTCAACTCATGCTCCATTAATAACAACATCTGATCTTTCTCATTGTGGCGAACGGCGAGCACAAAGACGTTCCACCACGCAATGTACTTCACTCGAGTCACAGTGGCATTCAGGCCAAGAAAGCGAGAATTTAGTTTTTTAATATCCACAATGTTTCCAAGCACAAGGGCATTTTCACTCCGTGAAAAAAACATGTATTTGGAAGCAATACGAGGGTTGTCAATAACGGCACATACCGCGACATCATTAAAGTCAATCCCAGTGAGTTGAAATCCCGTATCGCAGAGAATAACAATGAGAGGGACTTCGCCAAGGCAGAGAACCGCATTATGGCCTTCCAAATTAAATAGTTGCACGGGTTGCATCCTAATCAGTGTTTCCTGCGCAGCACCCTCCATCGTCATTGCCTCCAAAGGAATATCCGCGATGCATCCATTCAGTAACCCAACGACAAGTCGTGAGGTATGAAGGTGTGAGAGAACACACATGGAACACGGGGTAGCAGAGCAGAGAATCCGACCCTTCAACACAACCTCCCCGTCATGAAACTCATAAAGGCAGACGGCACCAGAGTTCCATTCCCCAATTGCAAAAGTGTACAAGGATGTAATCGTCACACATGCAACCTCATTTTCCAGCTCAATTGACACCTTTGAAAGAAGCGTTGTTAGATCCACGACCGAGACGTATCGTGAGCTTGAGAAAACAAGTAATCCCAAATGGGCATTCGCATTTGCGTGATGGATGCCCAATTCATCGTTGCGAATCGTGTACGTCCCGTGGCCGCCACCCTTTACAACGTACACCCCAACTGAGGTCACTTGGACATATGTGTCTCGCTCAAGGTCATACACCAGTGTCAAGGTCTCCTTCGATTTGTCAAACGGACTCTCTGAAAGCTCCTTAATAGATAACGTTGGTGTTGTTTGAAACTGACAGACTCGGCTATACCCAGGAAAGGAGAGAATAACAACATCTCCGGCAGCACACATTCGTGTAACGTCTAAAATATTTTCCATGGAGGCATCGTGGCGGACATTCACGGCGGAGCGTTGAAGACTTAAGCCGCCACTCATACCCACGCCAGTACTCGCAACGACGCTTACACGAGGACCATCGAGTGTCACTGTTAGGTCAAACATTGGCCCGCAATTTTCCAACAAAACACCACTTTCTCCTGTAAACCACTTCATCCAAAGTGTATGCGCCATACGGGAGCCTACCACGCAGTGTCCTCGAGGAAGCAGTACAAGCGAGCTTGGTATGGTGCGTAGCGACAACATGATGGAATTAACCAGTACCATTTTACCTGGGTTCAAACCCTCCGCTTCTTCTTTTACGGTGGTTTTAATACATGTTCCATCCCAAAACAAAATCAGTAAATCTCGAGTGGGAAGTGAGGCGCAACAAACGGGTTCCACGTAAGCGCTAAAAGGAGGAAACGCCAGCGTTGTTACAGGCCTAGACAACGTTGACGAATTCCCTGCCGACTTCGAAGAAACAAACGTGACCAGCTGAGGTCCGAGTACAAACAGGCCATCAGCGTTAACGTGTAAGAGGCATGCATTCGTTTCGACGTTTGCCAAAAACACGTCCCTCCTTCTGAGCATATCTCCTCTGGGAAATACGTCCAACGTGTCTGGTAACCACGGCCAAATGGGCTTCTTCTGTACTCTGCTCTGTCCCTCGTTCACACCAAGATCAATGAAGTACACAGAGACATGCGTTTTGGAGGAGACATCCGCGTAAAGAATATAGAGAACAGCGCTATTTTTTTCCTTGTTGCTTGGCCCAAAGGCCATACTCCGGACATCCAATTCTGAGGCGCTGAGGTGTCCTTGAGTGAAAAGGGTCTGCTTCTTTCGCTTTCTCAAGACATTTTGAGCGTAGTCAGGGGAAAAGAGCCTGTCTAGAAGGGGCGCATTCTTGCCCCTCCCACCATAGCTGGCAATTGCGGCAGCGACATCGAAAAGAAAAACACCTCCGCTGTGAATAGAAAACGTCACTACAGGAAGAATCTCATCGCCAAGAGTCTGATAACACCCTGAACAGCATAAGAAAGCCCTATCCGGCCGCTCCTGGTAAAAGCAAGTGTCAACTTCGCCGTGGAACAGGGTGACCATTTTAATAGCTCCCTCACTGTTGCGTTCAAATGCCACGATGGAGACCCCCTGCTTAACTGAAAACAGAAAAACTACATGCCTGCCAGAGCCTTTGGAATCAAATAGTGGCAACGCCTCCATGTGCTTCAGAGACGCAAACAACGTATAATCGCTAAGGTGCTCGAGCGTGTCATCCGTCTCTCTGTAAAGCGAGACCAAATTCAGACGATTCAACAGCACTAGAGGCTCATCATTCCCCAAAAAAAAACCGGAAACAGCGCCCAGCACTGCAGTGGGTTGTTTGCTTGTAGATGCCACAAAAGGCATAGCTGGCTTTAACCGGCTACCCTTGGAACCAATCTTCCACTTTCTCCTGTGCGTGCGTGCTCCTTTATTCACTTATACACACGTATGTATAAAATGTAAACCGGAATATATATATATATATATTATAGTAGGAAAAAAGCACGTTAAAAAACAAGAAACAAAAACGAAAGACAAGGCGCGCACACACAAATAGAGAAAACAAAGAAAAAAGTAAATCACAATCCAACACAGCCAAAGGAGGCAGTTGTTCGCATGCCTGAGTAAACGCACCGGATTGTTCACATCAAAGCTAACCCCACGCTTTTACCACATCTTCCCCCACCCCCACCCCCACCCCCAGCACCCCACCTTTCCAGTCCATTTTGTTGAAATTTTTATTTTGGTCAACTCCGAAATTTATGCACTCAAAAGTTCTTTGAGTTCTAAGTCTATGCATGTATGTATGCAATGTGTGTGTGTATGTGCGCGCCTGAACGCATTTTGTAGGCGAGACCCAAGACGGAACACACTGCCAGCTCAACAAAAACAGTCCACAATACCGTCGCAGTAACGGGCTTTTCGAAGCAGAATGGTGACCGTGCGCAGCAAGGCTGTCGGCAACATGATGGACCTGGCTTCTGTCGTACTTCCTGCCGCAAAGTACACCCTTCCATCCTTCACCGTCTTGGTGTCACGTCTGATGTCCCAAAAGGAGAGCGCAAAGGCATTCTTTTTTGTTTCCATCACCATAACCGCACGAAACCCTGCGTACACGAGGATGTCCAGACACCACGGCAAACTGTCCTCGGCTGACTCAAGTGTGTTGTATTTTGGGCGAAACAAGGGCTGCGATGTGTCATTGCAACGCACAGAGATATGAAAGGAGCCATCTGACATGCGAGCAACAAGCAGTTGAATATCCGCATCACGATACTCCCCTGTCAATTTGTACAAGGACTTCAAAACAGCATCCTTCACGTAGACAACATCACCTTGTTCATCCCCTGCACCACACGAAGCGAACAGTTCGGTGTCCCAGGCAAGGCGCCACTCTCTCGAGGCACATGGCATCGTCACCGTGTGTTCATCTCTCCTGTTTCCTTCAAGGTAGGGAACAAAAAACTTGGTTATAGCTAATTTTTTCGCAGCATTAGCCTCCAAACAACTCGCAGCATCTTTGCCTGTATTGCGTTGCGCCAGGACAGTTGAGGCATTGGGAAAAACAACCAACTCATCACGAAAACCTTTGGCGGCAAGCTCTTCACTTAGCAATGGACTTCGGTTTCCGGCGCCTGGTGCGACTGTTTGCATCGAAGCCCTTCCATAGTAAAAAACCGTATCTGCATCAACGTCATAGATCAGCTTCGTTTTATCGTTAAGAAAAACAATTGGATACTGCTTCCTATTTTGATACACGAGAAATCCGTAACCGTACTTGTTGGAGTGGACACTGCTCTTAAGCATGACTGAAGGTGAAGGAGGTTTTGGTAAAACTAACTTACCAGGTGTACGTGAATAACGCACTTCAGACGCCGCCTCACTAATACAATCATTTTCCTTAAGGAACTCGTGTAGTGTCATTTGTAGTTTATGATCCGTTCTTGTCTTCTGATCCTCCTTCTGCAATACATTTTTTTGGTAGTCCGTAGGCACCGCGTCACAGTAGGCAAATGGGGAATGAATTGCAATGGGTGAAGCCCACAACGGACTGCCACGCCCATTGGAAGATGTAGATCTAGTTGCTTGAGGAGGCAGAAGCGATCTTGGCACTGTGCCGGCAGGCGGTGGGTGGCACAAGAAACTGTGACTTAAAATTTGTGCTGGGCTTGGTCGTTGTTGCGGTTGCTTTTGCAACATCCAATGAATTAGTTCCTTACACGATTCTGGCACCGCTGTCCCAGTTGGAAAACGATAGTACACACGGAGTATTCTGTTGTACGTTGCCTTGATGTCCTTCGTTTCAAACGGAGGGGTACCAAACGCCAATGCGTACAGGATTACTCCCAAACTCCAGACGTCCGCCTCTAAACCGTATCCCAGCCCCGTCTTTTCGGTAGCAAGCACCTCAGGGGCAATGTAGTTGGGCGTACCACACGTTGTCTTCTTCTTATCTGACGCCGAGGCAAGCTCACTAGCAAACCCAAAATCTCCCACCTTCATGTTCCCGGAAGCATCAATCATAATGTTCCCGAGCTTTAAGTCTCTATGAATAACCAAGTTACTATGCATATATTCAACAGCTGACACAATTTGAGTCATGATGTACTGTATTTCACCGGTAGTAAAAACACCTCGCTCCTTCGACAAATCCATTAGACTCTTCTTTCTGCACTGTTCCAAGAGAATATAATGGTAAGAGTCATCTTGAAAAGCCTTTACAAACTGCACAATATGCGGATGCCTCACTCTGCTGTGGATGTCAATTTCCATTCGCAACTTCGCCTCGGAGCCGCGACGCACCAAATTTCCTTTATCAATTATCTTCCCGGCATATTGCGCATTCGTCGCCAAATCTTTGAACTCATAGACTTGTGCAAAACCACCTGTGCCAAGCAACGATCCACAACTATACCTACACATGACCTCTCTCGTTAAGGGATCCCGCTCCTCTACAATGATGCCACAACCATCATAGTATGTGGCCTTTGTTCGCGGGGGTGACATAATTGCGGAGGCCGCCCGCTGTGGAGGTGAAGATGACGTGGCTGGGGCGAGCTCGCCACAAGGTCGAGAACCAGTAGAGGACGCGGGTCTGTAAAGGCCTCCCAAACACGGATAGCGCGCCTCAGCGAGTGGGGAAGGAGAGCAAGGGATTGCATTATTCAAATTTTGCACTGGACTTGATCTCTGTGCGGCGTTATCAACTTCAGTCCCAAGTACCTTTCCTGTTTGACTCTTAATAGGCCGTGGAGGCATGTATTGGTGAAACAGCGGCGATCCCTGAGACTCACTACGGTATTGCGATGACTGTGTAACCACATGCAAGTTCCACTCCTGCTGTGAAGAAGTCCCTTTATAGAGTGGAGATCCAAAGGATGGAGACCGCGTGTCTTGTCTACAGGCCTCTAGCTGCATCACTATTGTCCTTTTGTGGGCCATTTGTAGTCAGACAGCAATCACACCTCCGTTGTCGCCTACACAAATTTTATCCCTTTCTTTCTTTCTTTCTGCAGTTTATATCTATAGATAGATATTCTTTAAAAAGCCCTTCACTGGTCAGAGTACAAGGCAAAAAGCAAAAAAAAAAAGTATTTCTTAAAAAGAAGGGCATATCGAAGCAATAAATGCTAAATAACATCAAGCGAAACAAAAAACAAAACGACAACGACAACAGAAAGAACAAAAACAATATTACAAACCCTGTGTGGAACTTATCACTAAAACCAGTCAAAGTTCCAATGCTGCTTATGTTGCTATTCCTGTTTGTTTGCTCCCCCACCTAAACATTT
The DNA here is from genome assembly GCF_003719475.1 of Trypanosoma rangeli. Taxonomy (NCBI): domain Eukaryota; phylum Euglenozoa; class Kinetoplastea; order Trypanosomatida; family Trypanosomatidae; genus Trypanosoma; species Trypanosoma rangeli. The sequence goes on from NW_021705978.1 coordinate 26,953, forward strand.
TTCCCCCATACCCAAAACGCAGAGCGCTACGCTTGACGCCAACTCTAATCTTCACTAGGCCCCGCATTCAGTGGTGAGATTTGATCGGGGGTCCAAAGACGAACCAACCAGCGACAGCGCTCAAGCAGACAACCACCATCGCCTTGTCAATCACGGAATCCCCTTCAGGACCTGTGGCTCCGTTTACCTCAGACGTCTTCGGTGTTTTGGACACCTTCGCTGCACCTAAATCTGCCCCGTTGGCTGATGCAGCCTTTTTTGCAGTGGACGCATACACCGGCAATGTACGGCGCGCAGTAACCACAAGACTTCGGTGAAACATGTTTTTTAGGTATACTCAAAACGCCTAACACAGTATATATCTATCTAATATATATATATATATATTCTCCGGTCCTATTCCTTTGTAGCTCTTCCTACAACTGAGCGGTGGTCTGGATACAGTGAATTTAAAATAAAACACAAAGTGCAACAAGAGCAGTAGAGGGGCAGAGCGTATTGCATTTTTTTCATTATTATTATTATTAATATTATTACTTGTTTAGGTTGATTGGTTTGTATTGTGTTTACCAGAAGGAAAGGGAGCATCCTTTTCTGTAGAGGAGGAAACACTCAAGTAAAGTCAAACAAATACCGCGGTCTCGTCCCTGACAGTATTCTCCTTCACAACGGCACACACACTATTTCATGTGTGTGTGTTTTGTTTTGTTTTTCCATTCCCTACCCTTCTTGGATATTTCAACACTGCGTAAAATACAAAGGTTGATACAGTAACAATAGTGAGAAGAAAACAGGCGGTGTCTACTTCAAACGTCGACCGTAGGAATCACCGCACATTGCGCCGATTGCGTCAATGGTGGTCTCAATTCTACTGCAACGGCTAGAGGAGTAACGGCTGCTACACTGCAGGTGGATGGTATTCAAAGTGTCTTCAAGGGAGTCTATGTAAGAAAGAACGCCACGATTTAAGGTAATCTGTACCCCGTTATCTAATAACGGCAGCTTGTACCTGGTACCAGGGGGATTAAAGGCGACAAAAGGCAAGTTATACCTGTAAGAAAGAATTTTGGCATATCCGCCGTTGAATTGATCGCCAATAAGCAGAATACGATCTTGTTTCCCAGCACTAATCAAACCCTCAATGTACTCCGAGACACCCTTTAGAGCATCCGCGCTCGGAAACCATCTCGTCAAAAAAGAGGCACCATACACAAAGGAGGTTCGGTAATTCTCAGGCCAAATGCTGAACAGCGGCGATATTGCCCCAGCCACCTGAAGGGCCATAGTCGTCCCCCACTCATCGACGTTGCGCAGGAGGGATAAGCCTCGATTGTTGGAATTCAACGTTACAAAGTGGTAGTCGCTACGCAAATCGGTGTAGTCCGAAAATGGAATCGCCATTCCACTTGTTGCGTAATCCCAGTTGGGCTGCAGGCGAAGCGGGTACTGACGGATAAGTTGGGGAAACTGAGAAAACCATGTCGCAAAGTCCGCGTCGCCATACCCCGCAAACGTGTAGGCGAGGGCACTTAAAAGGGATAAATCATAGATGGTAAGCGGAGCCGAGCCGTTTTGGTTGTACCTCATACTGCAAAGCGGGAGTTTTGAGTTCTGCGCGATGATGGGGCCGCCTTTAGTGGCAATATTGCTGGTGAATTCGTACACCATGACGTTCCCAATAGAAATGACAAATGCCAAAGCAAAGAGAAGTATCAGCCACCAATACAAAAGCACCTTTTGATCCGTCCGGATGGCAATGTTATGTAGCGCGTACTGGTTTTCGGCGCGGACAATGTCAGGATGACGATACCCAAAAAAAGTCTTCACATCAAAGCATTTCAAGCAGCTCATAACAGCATCTCGGCAGCAGAGCAGGTGTGTATCAAACCTGCGCCGCTGCACATCGTGTTGCATTTCAGCATCCAAGGGAATCTGAAAAAGAACACACTTTTCCTTCCTAGTCAGCGTATGCGGCGTTTTACGGGTAAGCATCCCCTGTGCAGCGATGAACAGTACAATCACCATAAACGTCAACTCCTTGGATAATAAAATGCCACCACACACTAAACCAGCAACGAGTAACGCTGTGATAAGGTACAAAGATAAGTACACCGAGTACTGCGCTTTCCGATGCAAGAGTGACAGCCACGAAATGGCGTAGACGCATGTAAGTGTGATACTGAAAGCGGCTCCCCATGTAACCTGTGGGCTCCCAATGAGACTTCTGAGCACCTGAGCCATGTAAAGAGCGAGTAAGGGCACATATCCAATGGTAAATACAACCGCATTCCAACGCAAACTTTTTCCATCTAGCCCAAACTCTTCCAAAACGGTAGAGGCATGATACCAGCGTTTCTTCAGAGGTCGAGCCCCCCTGTGAGATGCCGCCTTTTCCCAAAGTGTAAACTCATCCCGTTCCTTGCGCTTCTTAAAAGCCTGCTGCTTCAATCTCAGTGCACTCCAGTACAGCCAGGCGTAACAAAATAGAATTCCAAACATGGTGACAATGATGGAGATGAACGCGTACGATTGGGCAAAAAAAAGAATTGACTGATTATTTGTGGAAGTGGCAATAACGCTCCATAGAAACGGAAATACAGTCGTTGCAAGAATGACCACAAGGTAAACAATATACGGTGGATTTTTTCCTGAATAATGTGACATTCCCAAAAAGTAAACATCATCGCGTTTTACATGTTTCAGACCCTTGAGTATATCCATCCAGGTGCAAAACCAGGTCACCAAGGTAAAGCTCAGCAAGATGAACACAACGAAAAACCCAAATAGAAATGTAGGGTCAAATTGCTCTCCCGATGAAGAGACATGCATTCTGAACAGCACCTCAAAGGTCCAATTCAACGAAAGAACTAACAGGAGGACACCAGTACAATATAGTAGAAAAAACAGGTACAACCGGAACTCCACTGACATAAAAATCTCTAAAATAGTATCAATGTACCAGCCGTAGGAACGTGGTTCCCAATCCTCAAACTCATACGAGCGAATAAGATTTTCTGGTGTGACAGGAACCTCCCCCGCGTCTTCGTCCGCCTCGTTTGTTATCCCATCCTGTGGGGGATAATAATAGTAATTTCCATCTGAGGGTTCATAATAATAGTTTTGATAGTAATTGGGGTCATAGTTCTCCGTGGGAGTTTCTGTTACACCCTCAGGCTGCTGCGCTTGCTCGTGGGGAGTGTCCTTCTCACGCATTTGGGTGTCTGCCAAGGCTGACCCCGTGGTCTGGTTCTCATTCATAATAGAGGTAAACTACGTGAATGAGGAAAAACACGAACAAACGACAGGAAATGTTGAAAATAAAGCAAATAGTCAGAGAAAAACAACAACCAAAAAAAAAAGAGCGAGAATGCAAGCAAAGAACATATTACATTTACTTCCTTATGTAAGGAAACACGCAGCTATCCATGCCTTCCATTTATGCTTGGATTCAGTGTAACTGTGGTAACTCCACCACACCAAGGTGGTGGCATTCAGAAATCTCCAGATTACTCCTTCTTATGTCGTTCGTCATTACGTGAAATTTGCCTCCCCCCCTCCCCCCTCCCCCTTCACAAAGGCAGAATATGCGGCTGAAGGATGTCTTTCCCTCTTCTTCCCGTAGAGTGGAGACCACAACCAACAGGTGATCGCAGTTTGCTTCGATATACCTGGTATTCCCCACTTATGGGAGCTTCATCCCACATTTTCACACACCAGTTGACAGCTTAGTTTCTCAATTGAGTTATGGTAACTAGGGTCTCGTCATCAAATGACATAGTAACCGTACTTAGTAAGTTCCACAACCGCCGCATTCCCTTCCACGTAGAGCGTCGCAGTAGTAGAAGTTTCAAAATCTGCAGAGTGTAGGGCGGCACAAAAAAAAGAGGGAGGAAAAAAAAAAACTTCACTCGCTGGCTTACGATGCGGTGACGTTAGAAACATTAATTTAGGGGCAGATAAACATGAAGGTTTGACAAGTCACTTCCATTTCTTTGTTTGATCTCATCTGTTCACTCGATATATATATATTATTTCTCTTCTTCCTTTCCAAGGATTTTCACACATAGATCTATCAAAACACAAAAAAAGGCATACATGAACTACTTCATCCTTCACAAAAATATCGATTGCGTAGCAGTCACAAAAGCACAAATAGAAGTGTGCTTCGCCTTTTCGAGGAACATTTTGACAAGGCGCCAAGACATTTAGAAAGACACGTTTTACCTCCTAAGTTATATATATATATATATATATATATATATATATACTACCTAC
>NW_021705980.1:0-30771 GCF_003719475.1 Trypanosoma rangeli
GGAGGGGGTGACAAGGGTGTGGGTTATAAAGCAAAGATAAGAAGAGGATAGTAAGCATCAAAAGACTCCCAATACGGTTGTATGTTGAACCGAGACAAGCGGTCAAACAAAACCAACTCAACAGGTTCCTATGTTATCTGAAAAAACACATACACACAGAGACACTGCTAGGGCCCAGCTGTAGCTGCAGCAGTAACCATCAACGTTACCATCAATGGCGACTGTGAGTATTATTCTTATAGAATTGTTACGTCTCTCATCCTAATTGAGTGAGCGCATCCTCCAAAGTTTAGGCATGGGGATGCATGTATGCATGTGTTTCTAGAAGCACTGCCAGAAAAAAAAAGGTGTAAATCGTTTATTGATGCAATGATATATATATATATATATATATATTTATCTATTTATTTATATATATATATATATATTTAAAAAAGCTCATAAAGATCAATAATAATAATAAGAAAAAAAAAAGACCCTACAGCAATGAGAGCCCCCAATATATATATATATATTGTTCTCCCATGGCAACCAGTGCAAGAAGCATGCACAACATATGTCGATGCAGTTGAGTCCGCCATCATCACGTTTTCTGCTTTGAGGGGTTGTCTCCTGCGTGCATGTTAAAATAGCATTGCAAACAAATGCGTTTGAGAAGAGGGGCGCTTCGACGGATATTTCTCGTCCTCTTTTCTTTCTACCTGCGTTTCTTTCTTTTTTTTTTTCGGCTCACTTTGCTGCCTTGCAGCTTCTCAGGCGATGGCTGTTAGGCTGTGAGGCGTCATGGTGTTATCGTTTGCATGCTGCTTCTCCGTATCGTTTGCGAATTTCTCCTAAATCGCCGCGTCGCCCACCGTGTTCACCAAATTTTCATTGCCATTCATGCATGCATCCGCCCGCGCATTGCTGGTGCTGCACCTGGAGGTGGCCGCGGAGAGGATGGGGAGAAAAGACAAAGTGTGGGCCTCCAGTACGTGATGCCCATTACTGTGACTTGATGAGGCCATCTGCGTCGTCCTGCTAAGTTCTGTGGGTGCCGGTTGCTCCTCCAAACACATGTTTTGTCCAAGCTCTCCAGTCAGATGGAGCACACTCTGCACGGAACTCACCAGAGGTGTCCCCAAAAAGGCAGGATCGTCCGTCACATGTGTAACGCAGCTGGGGGAAGATTCATCCGCGTGAAGCGCCTCACACGTCTTCGTCGCCTGCGATATGTTGTCACTTTCTCCCGCCTCCTTCAGCACGGCACAATCTAGCTTTCCCTCCGTCGAGAAGGATCCTTCCGCCTTCTCACCGCGTCCGCGTGCTGCCTCAGCAACGTCCTCAGTGAGCTGATCCTCCAGCCGCCGCTCCACTAGGTTGTCGTTCTTTTCCCCTTGATCGCCCTCCTGCGCCGTCTCCCTCTTTTTGGTCCCCTCGATTTCCTCCTCTTCGTGCCGCCCCCACACCCCCACCCGCTGCAACCCGTTGAGGTTCGTACTGGTGGCCTTTTGTTCCTGTGTATGGGGCGACAACGAGAAGTTCACCGATTTGTTCTGTATATCATTCATCTTTGGCCAGGAGTACTGTTGGCCAAATGGAACAGATAAACCATCTCTCACACGCTTCGGCGGCTGCGACCCACGCCTCCCACCCAAACGTTCCTTCCGTTTTCGCGCTGATGAAAAGGCAATTTTGGGACATGACCTATGCAGCTCGCAACTGTGGCTTCGTGTGACTAACAATGGGCCTGAACTCTGCTGAATGGCGGGATTCTTCCTCCAACGGAACGCGGCATATGATGTGGTGTGTGTGGTGTTACTCCAATGTTTACGGGGGTCGCAATGAGCGGAGGTTGGCGCAGACGCTGTCATCCCCGGCTGCACGGGGCCTCGTAACTGCTGTACTCGCGGTTGCCGTACCGCAGCGGGCACGGTTTCTGCTTCCAATGAAGATGACGGAGGCTGGAAGTCCGGAGGCTCCTGAACGGTGGCTTCACCATGAGCCTTCAAGAGTTGGGGTGTGGCGCCTCGTACGCTGCACCCATCCTCAGTAAGAGGGGTGTCTAGAATCGAAATGCAGGAGCAAAACATGGCGCTCTCCGAAATACAGCTTTGATTGTGGGAGAGGGACTGCATCTCCGGCGCCCCTGATGCTGACAATGAAATCCCCACGCTTGAAAATCGCTCGAAAGTGTTGCCGCTACGTGTGCACTGAAATGCAGACCTGAGATTCACCATACCCCTCCGCATGTGGGAGGAGATCCCAAACGAGCTCAATGTTTTTTTGTCCCGTGGATGCGGTGTCGGCGAGTAGAAACTGCGGCACGACATAAAGGCCGTGTCAGACATACCGTCAGTGAGCGGAGGGGCGCCGCATAGCACTGGAAGCTGCATTTGGTCTTCCCTCGGCAACCGCTGCGTGAGTTGAGTGTCATTAGTCAGTGGAGAGGTCGCTCGGCAAAAACTGCGGCACGACATGAATAACCCGCTCATGGCCAACAAGTCACTGGCCAGATCCACACTATTCGCCTCCACGGACGGCACAACAGAGATGCCCGGCCCCAGCGTCTGGCGGAGACTCAAAGGCAAGCTTTGCGCCGTTAGGAATTCTGAGTCATCAAACACAGTGTCCACACAATCATCGTCCGACATGCTGCACCTGAACGCTGGCTCTACGATTTCCAATTGCGATGCTGTGAGAGGGCTCAACAAAACTCCTTGAGCACCAGAATAAGCCCTATCGTTGGGGGACTCGCCTCTGATGCTGTCCATTTCCTTCACCATGCCCGTTAACTCCTGTGCATCCTCCACCGCCTTTAACGGAGCATCTTTCGTAATGGACAGCGGTGTGTTGCCGTTCTGTCGCACGTTTACTGCCGTTCCCTCACTTTCTCCAACTCCCACTGCTACCTCACGGGAAGGCCCGTACTTCAGCAGTTCCTCTTGTGGCTTTGGCCTCATTGGTGATGACGCGCAGCAGTTACCCATTGCTCTCCACTCACATCACCCTGTGGTTTTCAAGTGTTGCTCTAGTTTTTTTTTAGTTTTTTTTTGTTTGTTTGTTTTTTTTTTTTGCTTCCTTCTCCTTTTGCGTGTGTTGGCCTTCTTTCGCTACGGTTTCGTTGTTTTGATACCTCGGAACAAATTGTTATTGTTATTATTATTGTAGCTGTTGCTGCTAGAAACGCAATCTGCGCCCCGCTCGCCCTCTAATCCTTTTTCCCTACTTGCGCCCTTGATCTACAGACAGCCTCGCCGTTGATTGTGTGTTTGCTTTTAAATGAATGCGTGAGTGAGCGTGGCTGGGCCTATCCGCTCTTACTGTCGCTACCGTGCCTACTGATGCGTGTAATTGCGGGGCTGCAGTGTCCACAGGTACCCGCATGCTTTTGTAAACAGAAGGAAAAAAAAAAAGACAAATAGCCGCATCGGCCACTGGAAGCGCACACCTGCACACGTGCATGCATGTAATGGTTGTGATGTTACTTTGAACGGAAGAATAATAAAAAAGAAGGGGGTGATGATGATGACTTAAGTCACAGCAACGACACGACTCCTCCATACATCCAGGCATATTATAAGCACATATATAAAGTTGCGTACAGAGACGTAAAATAGACCCAGCACCAGTAGTAGCAGTCGTCGTCGTTGTCGTAAAGACCCATAACGACAGGAAAGTCGTCCAGACCTCCCCTTCTGTGAATAGCTGGAGCTCATCTGGCCGCCGTCACCTAACGGCATGGTAACACTCATCCAGTAATGAAAGCAAGTATAAAAGATATAGTTTCAGTTAATATGTGTGATGCGTGCATGCCCCTTCCACGCCTTACAGCGCACTAAACTCTTCTTGCACCATTTATTGCCCTGCTTCCCCGCACCACGCAGTGTGGGGCACCACAGAGACGCATGGGCGCACTGCAAGAAGTGAAATACAACGTACCAAACAAAAAAAAAAAAACGTGGAAAGTACAATTGCACGCATTCGCACACATGCAAAAAAAAAAGGCTAGAAAGGAAAATTAATAAGAAAGCAAAGAGGTAAAGAAGAAGAAGTGCGCACCTGGTTTTTGTTTTTGTTTTTGTTTTGCGTGGTTGAGGGTTGCCGTGGCGAGAATCATCTCCGACGGCGCCAACTGACACGAATGCATCTATGCACGTGGCTCCACGCATACACAAAGAAGTCTATAAATGTCTGCGGGTGGGCCGTTCCTTCGTTCCCCTCACCTCATCCGCATCCCTGGCAAGTGCTGCACTGCGCGTGTATGACACAACAAATTATATACATGCAGGCAGAAGAAACCGGCGGAAGAAACCAATGCCGCTCCCAATGACGCGACAAAAACCGTATTGTTGTGGCGATGGTGTGGCGTGCGTTTTTTTTTGTTTTGTTTTTTTTTGCTTCACGTCCCTTCATTCTCCTCCGCCACGTCGCCTTTGTCGTCGTCACCGTTGATGCTCCCCCTCCGGCGAATTCCGGCCTTTCACAAGACGTGCACTGTCCCACGAGCACTCAATTTCATCCTCCCCCTCCCCCCTTCTCCTCCTCTTGGCGCAGATGCCCCCTCGTCTCCACACCCCCGCCATTTACATTGACTCACCGCCACTACTGAGCCACACACACACACACTCACGTCACGCGTGAATTGCGCACATGCAAAAGAAGGCGGATCTGCTCCAGGACCTCCCATCCCTTGCTGTTCGTTCCCCACAGGGGCTCCACCCCAGACTCGGTTGGTTTTTCACTCTTCGGAGAATGACTGGACGAGGTCATCGGTGGCAGTGTTGCAGCGCACATGGGTGCCATATCCCGTGGTTCGTACAGGGAATGTCGTTTTTCTACCAAGGACGTCGACGTCGTGGATTGCGTCGGCGTTGACGCAGTCGACGAAGCAGAAACACCGCTCAGAAACGCCGTCGTCTTTTCACGTGAATTCTGCGTCGTTAAGGTATCTTCCAACTCGGACAGGTGTTGCCTTTTTCCCAAGCGATCAGTGATCAGCGATCTCGGGAGATGCGAGGAAGGCCTCAGTATGGGCAGCGGACGCTCTTGAAAAAGAGCTACATCAGCGGCCGAGCCTCGATGAGGTCTCGCTGAAGGGTGCAACAAGTATAGATCCAACTCTGACGACGCCAACGACGCGACCATGGGTGATGACAAAACATGCATGTCACTTCTAGTCCGCACAGCGTAATGCTCTGCGCCAGATGCCCGTACTCGGGTTGAGGGCGGTGGGTGTATGACTCGTGTCTCATGAACCTCAACGGCTTGAAGGGCCGGCATTGATGGAGATTCATGACCGTCATTCGCTCGAGAAATCTCCACCGCGTGAAGCGGCCGTACCCACGACGGTGCTCCGCGGATGGAGAAGGAAGGCCCCGTTTCGGGACTCTCGACAGTAACTTCATTCCTGTTTTTCACCTCATCCTTCTGCTCCATTGCCTTAGCTTTCTGCTTCATGGAGGAGGTTTTGGGTGCCTTGCTCCTTTTAGGTGTATTGGGTGGGCTCCTAGCATCGTGGGAGGAACCGGAACCTCCTCCACCTGCTGAACTGTTCTTATGAAGGTCTAGTGCGTCCCCTTTGGTTTTGGATTTCTTGGAATTGGAGCAGCCCATCCCCTTCGCGTGTGTGGGAGCCTACGTTTCTCACAGCCGAGACGTATCCCGTCTGACACAAGTGCGTCCTGTCCGTTTGCTCCAACACACTCACTCAGACAGACAATCCGATACACAGCGCACTTTTACTGGGGCAGCGAGTGGGCGAGAAGCCGAAAAAAAAAATAAAGAAAGAAAAAAGGGCTACGTGAGGAGTTCCACTACCCTCCCGCTCCAGACGGCCGTATTTGCCTCTCCTTCTCGCTATGTATTTGTGACTTACTTCAGTGAAGACGACTGGGAGGCGGGTACTGAGTGGCAGACAAAGCAAAGAAAATAAAATATATAAAAAAAGGCATCCTCAGCAGCATTCATCTTTGGCGCCACTTTGCACAGCATCGTGTGTGTGTGTGCCGTCTGCACGCAAGACAGGGGAGGTGTGGCATGAAAAAGACAGATGGGTAGACAGAAGGCGGTAGGAACGAGGAAGCAAAACGTAAAAAAAAAAGCGATCCGGAGCACAAAGAGTCAAGAAAACCAAATACCCCGGGATTATATATAATGGCAAGAAAAAAGGAGGCAATAACGCCACCACGTGGGCGCGCAGCTAGGCCCACCGGCAAAAACAGAGTTGTTTAGGCTTCACTGCTCTCTTTAATAAAAAGATGAGAAGGGAGAAATAGCACATCATGCTGTCGTCGCGATCGCACCTACATGTTGTAGGCGTATGCAGGCATTCATTCGGCCCCGCACAGGGCGAGAGCGAATCCAGTACGACTCCTTGTCGCCTCTACCGCAATTAGGTGGCAGCAAAAAGGCAGACGCGCTAAAAACGCCTTCTGCCCGCCACCTCCCGAGCGGAGGCGGGGCGGGCCCCCAGTGCCTCCCTCTCCCGACAAATCATGCGCAGTGGGATAACACTGAGAGGAGGAGTTGTTGCCGGGCACCTCGGCCAGACACACGCAAGGCCAGACCCTTCCGCTAGTATGCTTCCCAAGCAGAAATGGGAAACAAGAACGCCCGTTTGCCTCCGTCCTCGTTTGTCATCCACGTTTCTCCTCTAATTTTCTCACGTATATTCCTCTGCGTGTGTGTGTGTGCGCGCGCGCGTTTGCTTTTCTTTTGGTTGTTGCTGTTGTTTCCCCTCTTTATTCCGTACCCCTTACATTTTGATCATGCATCCGTTTCTCCTCCATTTTTGATTGTGGTCAATCATGGGGCTTATTAACTTTGTGTAAGTTTCCGTGAGACTGAAACACCCTCGCCTCTCTACCCCTCCCCCCTTATCTCCTTCTTCTTTCCACAAGAACCCCACTGACACCCGTTTCGTATACACACGTCAATCTGACCCTGTGTTGATTACTATTGCCGCCGCTGCGCCTGTTTGCTACGTGTTTGTCCCGCCACTGGCGGCCGCCCTCACTTCTTCAGTTATTCCCCGCAAGCCCAAATGCACCCGGAAGACTGATACTGTGGTACCGTGGGACGGTGTAGGTTTTCTTCCAGGCGTTGTACGCCCCCAGCGCCCATACCGGCATCGTATTCTTGTACCCCGGGTAGTTAATCGGGTTGTTGCCGTTGAACACGCCACTGATGCGCTCCTGGGCCCAGTCCCCTGTGACAAGCTGCCTCGACATGATAAGGTGAATGCCCCGCTCCACAGCGACACGGATTTGCTCCCGCCGCTTTGGCGGCACACGAGCTGCCTCCCCGGCGGCTGACATGATTGCCATCACCGCCCAGGCAGTGTTCACAACCTGGCTGCCACTCGGGCTATCAACCCAGAGTGAACGCATGCAGGCGGTAACGTCTTCGCCCCAACCTCCGTCGGCATTCTGATGGGAAAGCAAGAAGTCAATGAGACGCACGCAGGATGGGTGATTAGCCATGTCAGCAATCTCACGGGAGATGCAAAGTGCGCTGGCCACAAGCCACGCCGCGTAGGTGAAGCAAACCCCCCAGCTCCCGTAAAAACTACCGTCGGGTCGTTGCAAAGACAAGACGAATTGTATACCCTCGCGGATGGCAGTGTTGACGTCCGTCCGTCGGTACCCCGGGTAATGTTGACGAAAGAGAGCCAAGGTGTGGATACAGCTGCTGCTGCACTCAGCGTAGCCGTAGTCCGTCATCACATCCTTAAACACATCGGCCGCATTGAAAAGCTCTGCATAGGCCGGTGCACGCATGGGTTCGTAGGAAGCCCAACCAGCCTTCTTGTTTCGTAGTGAAAGAATCTCATCCACAGCGTCACGCATGCGGGAGACAGAAAATGGTCTATGACGCAACAACAGAATCACACGTAGACCCTCCGCAGTGCAGTCTGACACTTGCCACGACTGTGTCGCGGTACTGAAATTCCATGCACCCTTTGTACGATGGCGGTAGAAGGAGGCCGCTGCCTTGGGGTCCCTCCGCACCTGCGCAATATCCACATAGTGATGGGCGAGGTCCATCTCCTGTGGGTACAAAAGTTCCATGCTACCAGCGCATATGGCTTGTACAGCAAAAGAAGTATCCCACAGCTGGGATCCATTGTAACCGCTCATACGCATTCCTTCTGGTCCCATATATAAATAATCATCTACACGAGTGAGGTGATTCTGATAACGTCCACTACTCTCGCCCTCTCGAATCCATGTAATAAGCATATCCAATAATTTGTTTACAGGTCCAAGACATATAAAATTGGTGTCCTCATCCTCGTACGCAATATGGGACCAGGCCACCTCCAACGCATACCTGCGGAGAGCCTTACTGTGAAGCTTTTCATATAATTTAAACATTTTCGCGGTGAATTTGTATGTAGAGGAAAGTGGTGTGTAACAGTCCAACTTGCAGATGTTACTCTGGTGTTGTTCCCATGATATTTGATGATATGGTTCTGTGTACAATTCTTGGCGAAGACGTCTCAAGAGGGGATGAGGTTTAGGCGTCCATCGCGTACCGTACAGGTAAGAGAAGGGCACGGAAACGACGCGACTGTGGCACCATAGTCGTCCCTGAGACAACGGAACCCAATTTGGCAGGAGTGAAAGCTCCGGAGGAATGGGGTTAATGCCATCCCAGCTGTATAGACCCACAATACACAGCCATACCTTGCCCCAGGTTGGGATGGAAACCGCACCGCCATGACCACGTATCCACGCCCGCGCCCCTGCAGCATCGGCATCCTCGGCCGGCACACCCATCAGGCGCAAAGCAACGTAGTTAAGCACCGTCCCGAGCATCGTACTATGCCCCTCCGTATGCTGCCCAAAGCCTCCGTCCTTGTTAATGTAGTTACGCAGGTAGCGTATCAACTCCAACCGTGCTGCCTCCCCGCAACAACACGGCTTGTCATCCTTGTGATGATGGTCCTTGTGCGGGAGGAACATCTTATGAAGATCCCCACCCGCGATCAGGAACTTGACAAAAATGAGACCAGGGGTCAAAAACAGTGGTCCACTGTAATCGTTTGGCCAGTGTCCGGAGTACGGATCCTGCAACTGAAGGAGAAACTCCACCCCGTCCCTCACGGCGTCTTCCGACGACGCACGTCGACGCACCTCCACTGTTGTCTTGAGACCGAGTTGGTACTGTTCCACGAAACGGCGCCGTTTTTCCTTGATCGCCCGCATGTCTGGCTCCTGCGTCGGCGAGACGGCGTTTCCCGCAGCCCACTCGTAGTGTTCCCCCACCATGGGAACGTCCCTGGACGGGAAAAACGCCAACCCTGCGGCCTGCATCTTGCCGAGTGTATTGCCCTCCTCCTCGTTCAACAACTCGCCGTAGCACCACCGCTGTCGACCATCCTCGCAGCGCAGGTGCCAATTCTCAAGAGGAAACTCCCGTGACGCAGCGACCCGCACCGGACGCACGTGCGGCACGCTCTTGAACGACCACAGCTGCTGGTGCCGCAGGACGGCTCGCCTATTGCGCCGGTCTAGCAGCATAAGAAGCCAATGCAACAGCAGCAAAACTGGGGCAGAGAACAATAAAAAGAGGAACAGGCCCAACGTCTTTCCAACCATCCAGAGCAGTGACAGCACGTAATCCCAAACCGTTGATGGTGGCCTGGGCACGACGCTTTCAAACTGAAAAGGAAACGGCAATGCCATGGGCAAGGGTGTGTGACTTATGCTCAGCGTATTTTCGTCATTATCAAATGCCGTCATTACGCAGAGACCACAGAAGTCGCTCTCAGTCCTCTATCGTCCCTGATTGAGTGTGTATTGCTACAAAATGAATAAATGTATCTTCCTATATCGCTGTTCATTCATAAGAACCCACATTACATATTTTATCGTATATATATATATATAAACAAAAAGAGAGAGAGACAACAAAATATATATATTAACATCAACGTCTTGTGTTGGCATCAGCACCTGGGCGCACTCCTCCACCATCTTATTTGCCTCTCACTTTGTATGTGTGTGTGTATGTGTCATGAATACCTGCCCATGAAATGATCTACACAGCTGACACACTCGCATGTGCACATCGAGCATCATGCGTGCAACACTTTATGTCCCTATCCTCCCGCACTATCAACTGCGTTGTCGTTGTCGTTTATTTGTTTGTATTCTTGTTTTGTTGTTGCTGTTGCTTCCAACTTCGCTTTGTTTGTTTTTCCCCACCCCCTTCTCTATCAGTGTGCCTTCACACGTTCTGTCGTTGCTGTTGTTTTTGTTTGTGGGCTCCCCTCTTCTTTTTTTTCTTTTGTTGTTTTAATTGTCCGCCCTGCAGCAAATAAAAAACGCACATGTCCAGAGGTTGGCGCGGCTGAGCACGCACTTCCGTCGCCCTAACGACCCGCCTCGGCCACTGTGAGCAGTCACCTCACTCCCGACCCTTCGAGACGGTCACATCTGTCGCCTCCTGCGGGTCGCGATGCTGCGGCCTCCCCTCATGCTTGCTATTCAGCCGCACAGAAGCACCCACCACCGCCCCCTCACCAGAAGGAAGGGCCGCAGAGGTGGTGGTGGCTGGTGGAACACGGGACACATCCGCCGGTGATGAGAGTTGCGCCTGCTGCTCCTGGTACCGCTTCGCTGCCTCCAGAACCAACTGCAGCAGCTCCGCACACGTTGGACGGCTGTCTGCGTCAAACGTCAGACACCGCCTTGCAATGGATGTTAGTTCGGGAAGCTCAACGCACTCCGGCACCTCTGGAGGTTCGGTGGTGTACTTGAGTAGATTCATGAGCTGCTCCTCGCTCTCGAAGTCGTACTCACTCCAAGGAGCCTCAGTTGAAAGCATCTCGATTAAGGTGCAGCCAACAGACCAAATGTCACTCGCCTTTGTAGGTCCAGCGCCACCGCGGAGTAACTCTGGCGCCATCCACCGCAGCGTGCCCGCGAGCCGAAAGGTTGCGGTGTCACTGCCATCAACAATCTCCGCTTTGCCATCCCGATCCACCGACTGACTATGTTGCCTGTTGAGAAGCTTCGCTGTACCAAAGTCGGACAGCTTCACACGGCCCTTCTCCGTGACGAGTATGTTCGCTGCCTTTACGTCGGAGTGCACCAAGTTGTGTTGGTGCAGGTAGTGCAGGCCCTCCAGTGTTTGCCGCAGGTAGGAGCATATCACCCCCGGGCTGAGGGCCCCAAAGTTATCGAGCAAATGACGCAAAGATCCCCCAGGCACAAACTCAAGAAGAATATTAAAGTACTGCAGGTTCTGCGAGGACCCAAAGTACTGCACAATGTTTGGGTGTATGGCTTTGGAGAGAACTTTAATCTCCTCCTGCAGACTTATGTATTGTTTGAGCCCCTCCTTGTGATTTGGGTCTTCGGACGCGGTGGTGGGCAGCGGAACGCGCTTAACTGCGATGAGTTTTCCGTTGGTCATGTTCATGCCAAGGAACACCTCAGCGTTTCCCCCTTTACCAAGAAGCTCCTCACCGATTTTCCATTCAATCGTCTCACGATGCTGCACTGCAGCCCCGGCTCGGCTGCTGCGGCTTCTTGTCGCCGACGCGGGTCGTCGACTACTACTACCGCCGTTGCTTTTGCTCTGCGCCCCACCGCCCAGTTGACTGTTACATGCCGCGAAGAAACTTCCAGTTTCAGAGGAGGTGCGGTGACGCAGCGGCCGTGCCCCTTTCAATACGGCTGACGAGTTCATGCCAGAGGACTTCGCCGGCACATCCGCCCGCTCCGAGAGCGGTGTCCCTTGTTCATTTGTGAGTAGAAACTGAAATCCCAAGAAGAATCGTGAGGAGCTCAGTCTGAACGTAATGAGATCGTGATCACGCAAGTTTACACACTTCCCATTACCTACCTTCCTCACATTGACGAAGGTGCCATTGACACTTTGATCGTACAGGACGAAGATCCAATTTCCTGGTGCAGCGGAAGTCGGATGAGGCCCGGAGAAAGTCGACGTGTGCGTAGGATTCGTTAAGAGATTGGGATGACTCGAATCCCGCGGACTGGTGGGTTGCAACAACTGAAGCTCCGAGCCGAGTTGCCGAACAATCTTGAACTGGATGCCACTAACAAACCCATCCACGGTAGTGGCGTGGCATTGGCTACTGCGGCCAAAGAGGAAGCCCTCTCCAGGGGGCACACGGATAACGCAAGAGGGAATAGTTGCCTCGTCGCCACTCCTTAGCATTGCCCATATCGGGTACCCCTCATTGGTAGTATTCACGTTAGAGATCGGGGTGGTAGCAAAATCACTCAGGGCGGTCGACCCTGCTGCGGATGACAATGCAGGGAAGATCGCCAAGGGCTGAGGTGAAAGCAGCGAAGGCTTAGGTTGTTGCGGATAGGACGGTTGCTGGGGATACTGTTGGGGATTGTAGCCAAGCTGCTTTCCAAAGAGCACCGTTTCACTACAGGCCTCCTCAATATTTCCTCGTGTACTCGTTGGGTGCTCTCGTGGCAGCGGACTGATAAGTCGTGGCACCTGCACATCTCTCAATTTGCTGGAACTCCGCCCATCCAATGGTGTGAGTGCCGTGCATCCCCTACTGTCACTGTCGCGCTTTCCACGTTGTTTGCTGCTATAGTCACAATTGTCACTATTTGCGTCACTGCCGCCTCCACACGCACCGGAAAGATTGGGTTCCACACACGTCGCCTTTCGCGCATTGCTGAGGATAGGTGAAACATGTTGGCTAGTGCGCAGGGATGCTTGCAACGACGCTGGAGTCAGTGTAGACCCAATAGCAGCGCGTGTTGAGAGCTGCGGCAATTTCAGAGGCGCTTCATCCCTCGTGACTTTGGCGTCGGGGTCCTTCTCATCCTCATTGCAGATGTTTCGTTGTAGACCTTCAGATTCAGTATGCTGCAGTGCATGCGTAGTCAAGCTTCCTCTTCGAAGCGACACTCCGTTAGATGGCTGTCGGTTCGTGTCCTGGTTGGATCCATCTCCCTGCGGCGGCATCCCGCAGACATTCTTCTCTACCCCATTCTCCCCTGTTGATGAAGCGGGCAACATCTCACACACAACCTGGTGAGTTAAGTTCTCCAAAACGGTCTGGTGCTCAGGCAGACTTCCAGCAGAGGCATGCATACTGTCATGCCCCGGCTCCACGCAAGGCTCTAGCGTGGAGCTGCCAAAAGGCATGCTCACCTCACTGTGTATAGTGAACAGCAGCGGCACCTTTGCAGAGAGCCATGTAGAAGCGTCTTCCCGAGCACTCGCCAGCGAGGCAAAGCACCACCCTGTTTTCTCCTGGACCGGGCTGCCAAAATTGTTCAGTGGTTTTTCAGGTAAATGTAGATGCGGAAATGGAGTCTTGTTCCCATCCACATCACCCACACAAGGCCTGTGCCAGCAACTTCCTCTCGCATCAGGTGGGTAGCTTGCCGCCCTGCGGCTATCCGAGGCAGTATGTGTATTCCTCTGAGTTAAAGAGTGCAGTGGAGGCCACAGAAGACCTGCCACAGCGCCTTCCAAAGCCACCTCTTCTTCTTCCACAAACTTCCCAGCAAGTGGTTGAAGTGTCACAGACAAAGAGAGAGCTGGAGGGAACGGTAACTGAAGGATTGCTTGTAAAGATGGCTCCAACCGCGTCCCTCGCCGTCTTGTTTCTTTTTTTCCCCCCATGTTATCGTACTTTATATCGTGGTGACGACTCCCGAAGCCCGTGGAGTGTGGAGTGGGGATGGCCTGTGACTGCCACCCCAACATCTCATACGCCAGCCTCTCTGTTTGCCGCTCCGCCTCACGACTCCAGTACAGCACGCAGCCTGTGACTGGGTGCACCAAAAAACATGCCAATGGCGTCCAATCCAGCACGCAGTGAAGGCGAGGCTGGCAAAGAACAAGAAAGCCGCCGGTGGAGTCCTGTCGAGGGCACATCCACACATCTAGCGAGAGGCAAAAATACTCGCCGCCTCCAAAACTATGTTCTACGGTAAAAAACTCGTCGTCCTTACCGTCTGCATGGATTCGCGCAGAAACTTCCTGGTCCCCCACCAGTGGTGAGACTACGGTGGAGGAAGAGCGGCACGGACAGCGCCCTCGAAGCAAAATACGCCGCACCGTACCGTCACCCATGCGCGGCAAAGACTGGCCGCCCTGCACTGTTGAATACTCGCCTCCTTGAGATTCCACGACCGTCTCCGCCTCCACCCGCAACCCCGTTTGCAACGAGCGTCGATCCACACACCCAGGGCCTAGGCGACAATCTGCCCCGTCTCCGTCATCCCTTGCAGCAACGATGCTGTTGTGCGAGAAGGCGGTGACTTTTTGAACAACCTCCTCCAATGCCTCCCGGTTCTCCACCTCTAACCACCCCAAAACAGACATAAACGTTTGGCCAACAAGGCGCTCAACCGTCATCCCGACATGAGCCGCAAAACTCTCACTAGCGCCAAGAATGACCCCACCACTTGGACTAAGCAAAAGATATGGTGGTTGAATCCCACAAGTAGAAGCAATACTGCTGCCGTCATGCCGCGTTACAAGTGAGTCAAGTGGTTCTTTGACCAGTATGTCGTCTGCGGCAGAGTGATTCCTCCAGTGAAGTGACGGCAGCAATGCAGAGGTGGTAGAAAAAAA
Source organism: Trypanosoma rangeli (assembly GCF_003719475.1). NCBI lineage: Eukaryota > Euglenozoa > Kinetoplastea > Trypanosomatida > Trypanosomatidae > Trypanosoma > Trypanosoma rangeli. The sequence continues at coordinate 14,572 of NW_021705980.1, forward strand.
ATGCTCAGGCCGCATGGAGGGAGACACCCTCAATCCCTGGCGGTGCGACACACTCGATGTGCCCTCCTGCCTCACCGCATACTGTGGGGAAGGCAAGGCCTCCATCGGGCTGTATTCATTATAAACCACATGACTACTCGCATGAGGCGCGGAGGAGAGCGCGTCACCACCCGTGTTGAGCATACCTGCGGTCAGTCGCTGCCGCAAACGTCGTCGACGATGTTGCACCGCAACGACAGGGATGCAACAAAGCGGAATCAGAAGCCACAGCAGCGACGTCGCCATGCTTCCAAAACCCAGGTGTCTAAAGTGCGTCATCAGCACCGCAAAGTGCACCAATCCAATGGCAAGGCCAGCGGCCAAGGGAATATTAAACGCAAAAAGAAACCAAGCATGAAGGAAACTCACCTTCCAGACATTGGACACAGGGTATCTGCGCTGCGCTGCAGAGATCCGCTCACTACTCACCACAATATTGTCTACACTATCCTCGTTTATCACCATCACGTGTGGGGAAACAATTACAAGAATACCCAAAATGCACAACTCAATCGCCGGGAGAGCTCTGTGCCAGCGCATGTAGCATGGGGACGCTGAGGAACAGTATCCAGCTGATCCGTGAGAAAGTAACTGCATACGTCGCGAGTGTTCCTCCCCTTGTTCATGTTGCCGGTCTTGGGCGTTGATGCCTCTATGGTTCTGTAAAGAGAGACCACCGTCATCTTGAAAAATAGCCTGGTTCACTGCATCCTCATTCTGCAGCTGCACCGTTGGTGAACTCTGCCGAGACAACCACCAATACAATATCGCAAAGCCCATCACAAGCAGAAAGGCGGCTATCATAAAAATGAGCTGCCGTTTATGCGTCGACCACGGCAGGAAGAGAAACGCCGCCATAAAGAAGCCTGTAATGGTAAAAAGACCCGATCCTGGCACAGCAGTCGCACCACTGAAGAGCGCGTGCGACAGCGGGGATGTCATCATCCTTCTACGCACCCCGCCCAAACAAGCCATCAAAGCCACACACAACGGCAAATCAAAATAAAAACGGGTTGGTATTCCGTCAATTACTCGCTTATTTGCCCGTTTTCACTCGCATCTCCCGAACTGAAGGTTCACGTAGGGAAGGGGTGTCCAGCGCCACGGAGAAGCAGAAAAAAAGAGGAAGAGGAGGAGAAGAAGTAAAAAAAAAGAAAAAAGAAGTAAAGTGCAATGGTAACGCGGAGACAGGCGAAGGAGGCGCCCACGCAAACAAACACAAACATACACACACATTCCCCGCCCCACACCCCACCCACCCGCACAACTCAATCCCCTGCATCAAGAAGAGACCGCCTTGGCTGCTTCCAGTGCATCGTAAAACTGACGATAGTGCCACAAATAATTGCGACAAATTTCAATATTTCGCTTATTATTATTATTATTAATTTGTGTGTGTGTTTTTTAAAATTATGCCGTGCCCGCAGTTATTCCTCTTCCACCCGCCGCATATCCCGTAAAAACCGCTCCGCATTCTCGAGCCTCCACTGGTGCTCCTGCTGCATGGCGTGCAAGCGCACAGTCGTCTCATCTGCCGCCGTGCCGCGCCCCCTCATTCACACAAATAGTTTTCCTCAAAAGTTCGATGCGATCCATACATTTGTTGAGGTAACGAACGAGGCGGCCAAAGGGGTGATCACGGAGCTGCTTCGCCGCCTCGGCATGGGAGCGCTGGTACTCCATGAGCAGCAGGCGATTTTCCTCCTCCTCCTCATCCCCGGCGTTGTCGCCCCCCCGAAGACGCTCCTCCAGACTGACGCCGTGGGTGGGCAGCACGCCCGTTTTGAGGTCCTTCGTTTGCCTTTCTCGTAGCACACTTCTCACACGCTGCACCACCTCGGCGTTCTGAGGTGCCTCACGCAGGAGGACGGCATCACGCGATTGGTGCAGAAAGTGTATCTTGGCAAGCATGGGCTACACGTACTCACGACCCACTTCCTCGTCGGTTTTCTCCTTCAGCTCCGCGTACTGAATGGGAGCGTTGAACACCACGTCGTCGGCATCGTTGCCCACATCGTATACAGTCAAGAGCACCTCCTTATCGGGTGCATCGGAGACGTCAATGCGCCTCCATGAGCGACGACAACTCTTCTCTACGGCAGCTTGGCGACGCTTCCGTAGCATCTCCAGGCTCATCTGCTGCAGTTCACCCGTGACAAACTGTAAAACCTCCTGGGGACTCTCTGGGCCCCCGATGCAGCTGCAGCGGCGCTCGGCGCCTAACAACCCAAGTTGCTAATGCGCAGGCGAGCACGGCGTGGCACTCCGGCAGCTAAGTAACATCTGCAAAAGGTACATAGGAGCTTTCATCGCCTGGTACAACAAGAGAGGCGGAATCTCACGCAACAGTAACCGCTCCATGGTGTTTTCTGCCTGTTCACCCTGGCGCAGTTTCAGCAGAACGGTGGGGTGTACAGTGTAGGTGCCGCGCGAGTGCCCTTTAGGTGTCAAGAGACTCTTAAGAAGCCCGGCCACGTGGGAATGCACCAGGTCACGCATGGCCGTCGTCTCGCCCATGTCCTCGTCATCCCTCGCCGCCGTCACCTCCAAGAACGACAACCCGTACAGTTCCCTCCCAGACTGGCCCGCAAGCGGCACTGGCGCCAGGTTATGTGCACCGCCTCGTCCACGTTCACCCCAAAAAAAAAAAAAAAACGTAGCTTCTTCACCCACAAAGGACGCGTCCACCACGAGTACCCGAAACCCGTGTTCCGCAAACAACGCTGCAACGCCATCGAGATCGGAGGCGTTTCCTCCTCTCTGGCGTGCGGTGGCCACTGACTCGAGCATGAGACGAACGTCCTCCGCCATCCCTGCCAGCAGCGGGAGCAGTTGCGCATAGTTGTACTGTAGGAACAGCTGCGGCGCGTACACGAGCACAAGGGCGCTTTCGTTGCCCTCATTAGATATCTGGTCACAGATAGCAGACGCCTCTGAAAGCGGAACGATGTCAAACAACGGCGCCCTTTCCTCCCCCCACCCATCGAGCCGCGGCTTCCGCAGAAGCTCCCACAGTGTGGAGAGCCGGTTGCCACCATGCTCCACCTCGTGCGTGGCTTGCACCGGGGCGGCGTGCAACTCCTGAGACGTACACGATATGGTTTGAAAAGAGGCGCAAAAGCGGGACTCTGCAGATAATAATCACACAGAGAAGCGCGACCCCACGCCGCATGGCACCAACAGAGAATGTATATGTACGTAAGCCTGTAATAAAGTAAAAAATAAACAGAATAACTAAACAACCAAAGAAAGAAAGGAAGAAGCCTTGTCAAGGCGATGGCAGTAACCTTAGGCAGTACAGTGCATAGCGGCCCCTTTTGTTTGGCCTTCTTTTGTGAGAGCCTCGCCTCGCAGGTGTCGTTTCCTTTTTGGTGTGCTACGTGTAATGAAACCCGAGAGTAGTGGCAGACAATCAGCGGAGAGAAGTTGAGAAGTCGAGAGGGCGGGGTGGGCAGGACGCGTCAAGACAAAAACCTCTGACATAACTCCCTATAGTATCTGAAGTGCAGGAAAACAGCCAATAGACGTCAAAGTATGTGTGGATCAAAGACAAAAAAAAAAAAAACATAGCCTTCCCCTGTACATCCGCGCCCCAGGCAGAGATGCAAATAAACACATACACACACAGAGAGAGACAAAGAAATTACTATATAGGCACCACCATGATTCGTTTTCATTTTGTCCTTTACTACCCTCTCTCCCATCGTTATCCTCATCGATTGCCAGAGGCAAGAAGGATAACGCCGTATTTCCCTGACGTCCTCCAGGTGGGATCTACACGGTCCAGTGCCTCCTGCTGCGCCACCTTCACACCGATGCTCAGTTCGCTCTTTAAGGTGCGTATGGCACACACCGGCACGGCATGTACCGGCCAGTAGGATGACACAATGCGCTGGAAGCTGATGATTTCATCCGCCGCAACTTCGCCCGCCTGAGTGGGGCGATGCTGACCGTTGCGGGCGTGCGGTGTGTCAGCAAACAGAAGCTCCGGCATCGCGGAGGCGTCCAGCTCGGCAGGGGCGAGCGTTGAGACAAAAGCGCGACGGTCCCAGTGACGGTCACCGAGGAGGCGGCGAAAGTTGAGGTCGCCTTTGAAAATAACAAGCGCCGAGTAGGCCGTGTAGCGCTTGCACGCGTCGTACGAAAACGATGCTGACTGCTGCACCTGCTGTTGTTCCCGCAGCTCCGCCTCCGACAAGACCCGCTGCGTGTAGAAGAAGGTGTTGCACACCTTCGGCGGCAATTCACGGTACTCGGACGGCTGCGTCCACACAGCGTCGGCGTCGATGCTTAGCCTGCCATTGTCGAGGGACTCACGAACAAGTCGCACAAAGGGCATCAGCACCGTCGCCATCGCAGGCTCGCGCCGCGCGCACTCCTCCAACTCCTCAATGAGGAACGCAATGTCCGGCGGAGTCACATCCGAAACGTAGTAGGGCATGTTCTTGACGTGCAGGGTCACACGCAGCGAGGGGTGGTGATGCAGCACCCAGAGGGTGAGGATGAGGTCCGCCACGCACTCGACCCCCACGTTATCCATCACAATATCAATTGTGCGGGGACGTGCCGCACCCTCCCTCGGCTCCGTGTGCACAATGCGGCGTATCAGCTGTGCCACCTCCTCCACCTGGTTGCCAAGGATGCAATCATCCTGCCCCGCCACTGACTTCGCCTCTGCCAGACGCAAACCCTCCGTCGCGCTTGCCGCTGACCCTTCAAACCCTCTTTCCCTCGCACACTCCTCACCCTTCCCGTCCTTATTTCCAGACCCTGCCACATTCACGGCGTGGCTCTCTCGCAGCTCTCCCAGTGTAAAGGTAGAGAGATCCACGCTGTTGCCCCACAACATCCAGCGCAGCAGGACAGGAACAAAGGAGTCATCCGACTCCCATGGTGTACATGCAAGCATAGGGCATATTTTGGGTTTCAAAAAATTGTGTAGCACCTCACGCTTTTCATGTATAAAAAAGTCGAAATAGGGTAGAAAGTATCCATGCCGCGGTACGACAGCATCACCAGCGGCGATGTCACAATACCTGCGTTTACCCTCCTGCACCACAATAGTGTTTGACCCAAAAGTAGACCCGTCTTTGGCGAGAAAAGATGCGTCAAATGACAGCTCCGGTGTAGCGCTATTTGCTGTCAGCACCCCGTGCGTCGCAATGGGGCAGTCGTGGGTGCCAATGGGATTACATACCACATACGGCGTGATGATGTTTGGGGTCCACTCGTCCGCGGTGGGCTTCGTATTGTTGCAGCCACCACCCTCCGCCAGCAGCAAGTACTGTGCAAGAAGGTTGTAAAGGTAAATCTCGCCCAGGAGCCACGGTATCTGCCCCCAGCGAGGGGCAACAACCGCACCATTCCCCGCCTTCTCCTCCTCCTGCCGCTGCTGAGGCAATGCGTGCGAGTCCTGGTCAAACTCTGCTACAGCGGCATAACCCTGTAGCCAAGGCAGTACCACTTGTTGACCAGGAAGCGGTGCCACCGCCGTGTTATTTCGCACCGCCTCAGCGAGAGCATAAATCCGCCGCGTTGCCTCCGCTGTTATGTATGCCTTATTCTCCTTCAGCGTCCGCTCGAGGATCTGCGGAAGGCGCTGCTGCAGCGTCACCGCGCGGAACTCCTGTGAACCCACGTCACGAAAGCGGACCATCACCGGCAACCGCTCAGCAGGATCCATGGCGCGTTTCAAGCTCTGCAGTAACTCGTTGGCGCTCGACCACAAGTCAATCCTGCAGCAACCCCCCACTACACTATGCTTGTCTGAGAGAAAATAATGGGCCTTAAAGCCACGACGCCCCATAAAATAATCGCGCGGCCGCAACATGTGAAGCACCGGGCAAACATCATTCGCGCCGTCGCCAACAAAAATGACGGTGGGATCAATTAGACGACTGGCGTGCAACAGACGAGCAATGATGCGGCTCTTGCACATGTTGGGGCGGTGATTGCGGTTGCAGCTGAGGCAATTGTGACCCGCCGACTCGTACCTGCCGACACAACAGCGGCGCGACTCCCCACCGTCGTGGACGTCGTGAAGCGAATTGCTGTGAATCTGCGCAATGGCGTGCTGGGCAAAGGGGATATGGTGCTGAATGCTCTTCTCAATAAACAGCATATTGGCATCGCTCGCAATGGCAATCTCAACTCGCAGGGAATTAGCAACACCCTCACCTGGCGCGCCACGGTGCTGCTGCTGCTGCTGCTGAAGAAGAAAACGAAAGACGTCGGGCATTCCCGCGTCCATCACGACGCTCTTTGCCACAGCATCCTCAATCTGCTCCCGTGAAAAAGGTGCCAAAACGGCATCCATAAGGCTTGTCGACTGCATGGGCGTCTTTGCCGCCAGCAGGGAGCGTTGAAAATTGCCGCGCCCCAAACACTGCGGCACCACCTCATCGGAGTTGCAGTCAACAATCGTGTGGTCGAAGTCAAAGACCACGAGGAAAGACTGGCGGCCGGCGCGAGCCTCAGCAGCTGCCATCTCTGCAGTGCAAAAAAAGCAAAAAAAGCTATTGACCTCACAGTTAAATAATTCAACACACACACAAAAAAAAAAAAAACGATGGGTCTGATCCTCTCTCTTTCTCTCACTCCTTTTCCTTCGTGTATCTCTTCCAGCCTCGCAGCCCACACAACAGCACCGCGAGGAGGTGAGGCGGAAGTGGAAGAGAGGGAACAAGAGAAAAACAGGGAATATCACGTCACAGATGCCTCACCAGCCTTCGCCTTGAGCGCCACCATCACGCCCAGGGAGGGCCGCGGCCCTCAGCCACATGACCGGTCGTACATGAAGGGCAGAGACAGACACGCGCGAGACGACGCATCCCTCCAACCCGGCACCTCGCGCCGCAGCACACCGTTGGGCGACGTGGAACCCTCATCGCGTTCAGACTTCGCCCAACGACGCTGCTTTCGGCAAACGGAGGCAAAATGCACAAACACACGCACGTGCAAAAGACAAACCGAAGAAAGAGATTCAACACAAAGTCAAACGGCAAAGCAACAAAAAAAAAAAAACTTAAAAGCAAATTTTCTCGCAAGCAGAGAAGTACGGTCCCTTCGTGTCACTGCCACACTCAAACAAATGAAAAAAAAAAAACGTGGATGGAGGCTCACTGAAGGCGGCAGTCCTCGCAGTGCCGTCGCCATCACCGTGGCAGCATCCGGCATCCGTATGCCTTATGCCCGTATCTGATGTGTCACTGGTGACTGTATCGCAGCAAGACGGCCCCTGCTGCATCCGCAATGGTCCCTTGCGATTTCAGCGTTGCAGTAATGTAAAGCACTGCCGCTGAAGTAACGGCAGTCCTGGCGGAGCTCAGTGGCGCACACTATTGGCAACGATCAGCATACGCCGCCGTATACATGCTGCAAAGTCGCTCAAGCGCAGTTTGAGCTTTTGCGAGGGCCAGCGTACACCCTCTCAGCCATGTACCCACCACCACCTGTGCACAAATTCTCTGCCTTGGGGTCCTTTGCAGTGCAATTGGGCCCTGTGAGATGCGCTGTCGCTAATTTGCTCGCCATCGTTGTCATTTTTTTTTTCGAGGTTGGTGATGTCCGTTTGTGTGTATCTCACTTTCGCCTAATGAATTGTGGGAAAACCACGACGTTGGATAATAAGCAGAACGGCGGAAAAGTGCGCAAAGATAAAACAAAATGCAAAACGCCAGCGCACGCATGAACCCCAATGTATGTATCTATATTATATATATATACGCGGGAAGATAAAACGAACGGCATTATGTGTGCAGGCGCACGTTTCATCCTGGCGAAGGCCACAACGAGGTGTAGACGCCCAGACACACACACAGACACACGCATGCACGCATGGAGACGGAAACACGTTCAACTTGGGGCCACAGTCAGGCCTATAAGCTCCTGTCCGTCTCATGCCGCAGTTGTCCCCCCATTCGTGATGAAGCTGCAGCGGAGTGGCGGCAACAACTGTGGGCCACGTGTGAGCCGGCATGCATGACACAAAAAAATCCCCTCGGCAGGTTCTCGCTGCAGAGGGCAGACGCATCCCTGGTGAAACTGCTGCAGGCACGCAGCGCACTCCAGCACCCCATCGACATCACGCAGGCGCGGAATGCACGGAACGGTATCCAGTAACTCCTTTACCTCCTGTGACATCGTCGCGGCTGCATCGGGGTGATGCGTACTCGTCGCTTTGTCCGCCTCGGTGGAGGCAGCGCTCAGCAGCTGCCGGAGTGCAGTCTCGCCTTCTGGCTTTCCAAGCAACGCCGCACGGCACGCGGGAAGCGGGTACTCGCCCTCAACATCCATAAGCAACTCCAGCAGGGTGTTTGAAGAGGGGGAACGCGCTAAATAAGATGCGCGACTGCCCCTTTTCGTGTTAGCCGCCGCGCTTACTGTCGTCGAGGTACAAGAGAGCGTAGATGAGTCACAGCCTGACTGCTCACGTACCTTCTGTTCCAGCCGTTGTGAAAGGCACCGCAGGAGTTCATCGCAGAGGGAACCGTTTGCCGTGGAGGTGGGGAGGGCCATACTCATCATTTCTTCCCAGGAACGAATGGGCTGATTGTCATCTCGCGTTTCCACTTCATGCGCCAACGCAGATAGTCGCAAGACGGGATTTTCCCGCACTAGAGTATCACAGACACTGCAGCAAAGCTCACGTCGCGACGCCCCCACGATGGTAATGCAGTAGGCGCCCACCTCAGGCTGTGTGTGGGCGTCACCCATTTCAGTTCCAACCACATGTAGCCACAGGCCCGCCACCAGCAGCCGCCTCCACAGCTGCTGCACAGTAACCATTTGCAGGGGCAGCGGCATCAACGACGTTGGATGCGCCCGAAGTGGGTGTAGAAAATGCGTGGGGAAGGCCAGTAATCCGCCATTTCCCACCATGGCGCCTTGGCAGGCACGCAAGTAGGCAGCCTCGAGTTGAGATTCGGGCAGCGGATGATGCTGTGCAACACCAAACACGCTGGCATTGGCCTCTCTCATGGTCGCCAATGGGGAGTACAGCAAGGGGTTTCGCAGGCAGCGCTGCAGGCGCTCAAAAAACAACGTGGAACAGGCCGCCTCGACCTTATCGGCGACTGCAATCAAACTCATGGAAGAAGTAAATGACCGAAGCGACGTCACAGAAAATGCATCTCCAAATGTCACAGACGATGATAATGCTGGAGGGAACAGAAGCGAATACTCGCCCACATCGCCCTCCTCTTCCTCCTCAGGGAGTGAGCCGCCACCGGCATAACAAATGTTATCGTGACTGCTGACGCTGATACCATCGCCATCCAGCACACCATGTCTACTGTTCCTTGAACCACACAAAGTCACCATTCTTGTGGGAGCAGACCCTTCCCTGTTATCTAGCAGTTTCACACCAAGCTCCTTCTGGTAGGCAGCAACAACGGCATAGAATTTTTTTGAGTTCGTTACGTTCAGCTGGAAGTAGTCGAACGCCAACTGAGTTGCGAGTTCTGGTTCTAAATTCCCCGCCGGGGTGTGTTCCCCCTCACGTGGGTGTTTCCTCGTGCCGCCACGCATCAGCGATGCACACGTCGAAGTGGCGCTGCCGCCCTTTGCCGGTGGGCAGGCGTCCTCTGCGCTCGATGCAGGGAGAAGGTGAAGACCGCGAGTGATGAACTGTTCCACCTCCCTCAGGCGCACTGTCACAAGAACAGGGGCCCCAAATCGCAGCTCCGGGGCTCGTGGACGCAGCGCCCGGCTCCAGTTAGTCAGCACGGCCCAGAGCGATGGCTGGCAGGAGGAAGTGGCCGCCAACACGCAGTACGCCGCGTCTTCAGTTTGGTGCGACGCGAGTTTCTCATGCTTTGCGCGACAAAGGCGGTATATCAGCATTGCACGCTGCCGCAGCTCCTCCGCAGCGGCTCCAATCAGACGCTGCTGATCCTCTCGTCGCACTGTCCGTTTTTCTCCACTGTAGAGAAGCTGCTGAACGACGGCTGCACACCGGCCCCGCACGATATCGTCCTCCATCTTCCCCGTCTTCTGCCTTCCGCACCACTTGTTGTAGTGCTGCTGCTGCGGTCGCCTTGAAGCCGAGAATATGTCGAGAGAAGAGTGGCGACAAAAGAACCACACAAAAAGAAAAAAAAACGGCCAGTTGTGGCGGTAATTTTGTGGCAGGTGCGACACTGACATAAAACTCATCGCGCTCCCATTTATGCACCTCACCGCCCCCGTTGCCCTTCCCTGCTGGCCACTCGCACGGCGGCTTTCAGCACACAAATCAAAGAGCGCATGACAAAAAGCGAGTAGGCGCCATAAATACAAAATAAGAGAAAAAAAAGTAGTCTAGAAGGGTGCAGGAGCAGCAAACTACGGCGTAAATGGCGGTGGGCAGCGTGCACATCGGGTCATAAATAAAATTTATGAAAAACGAATTGAGGAAATGGAAAAGAAATAAACAACAACAATTCAAATCACATCTCGGAGGGATGAAAAAAAAAAAAAAACACGGCGCTCTCAGCTACGGAAGCAATTGCCGGCCCCTTTCTCTCTGGCTTGGCCCCTTTGTGCGTGCTTGTGTTTGTCGCCGCTCCTCTCCCCTGTGGATTTTTTTTTCTTGGCGGCGTCTCATTCAATGGAAGGGCAGGAGTGGGAGGATGCACGTGCAGCCAAACAAGAAGAAGAAGAAAAAAAAGGCATCCAACATCGTGCAAAGAGATGGGGCGAGGGACAATACAGACATGCATCACCACCCTCCGCATCAAAGCAGCAAAACAAAAACAAAACAAAAATAAAAATAAAAAAGATCCACTTGCGGTTTGCTTGCCGCTGTGCAGAAATAATGAGAGGCACAAACACAAAAATACAGCCGCGCGTGATGCAGGCAAACGAGGTGTAGAAGCGATCTTGGTGGGGGGGGGGAGGGGGGAAGAAGCAAAATAATTCTCATCTTGTTCCCTCCTCCTCTCCATCTTCCTCTTTTCTTGTTTTGTTTCTAAACTCTTCAAATTGGTTCAAGACCGTTTGCTGCCCGCACTTCATCCATCACTCTCACTCACTCCCTGGACACGTGCGCCTCTTCTCTCGTGTTTGCATTGCAGTTTATCTACATCATCAATGCAGCAGATACAGCGGGGCAGCAATGAGAGACAAAGTGAAGACCGTCAACCTCCTCCTCCCCGTTTTCCCTCTACTTTGTTTTTTTTTTCTATGCATGCGTGCCTGATTTTTTGGCCTTCATTTGTAGCTTTTCCTTTTTTTTCTTTTCTCTCCTCTTTTTGATTGTTTGGTTGTGGCAGTCGCTGGAGGAATCCCCCTGCCACCGAGCCCCGATAGCAACCTCAACACATGCTTTTGCTGTCGTTACCGGTGGCGTGCGCGGCAGGTTGGCCAATTATGTCACCCCATGCAGAAGCGTCCGCGTTTCTCCCACGATCTGCTTGCAACGTGGACGCCCCCCAGTCGCAAGCAGCATTCGGCTCCTTGGGGCTTCTGGTAAATGATTTGCCCCTGGGGGGACTCCGTGCACTCTTGACCTGCTCTGATTGCTGGAAGTCATAGCGCAGCTGCTCAAGGGCCTCGAGCTTGTGATCCACCCAGCCATCGTTGGCAAGGCGCTGACGGGAAACACGAGGCGTCGCGTTTTCCTCCTGCCCCTGACGCTGACGGGACTGAGGACGCCCGGGTGTGCTCCTCTGAGGGGTGCCAGACTGCCTCATCGCCACAGGGTTGGAGTCATTGAGTAACTTCGAGATGAGCAAATCTTCATTTGAACGAAGGCGCTGCGTGCCATCAAGCGAGCCAGCATTCGGGGTTTTCGTTTTTGCACCTATAGACCCGCTGACGCCGTAGCCACGGTGTCGCGTAAGCGGCGCACCGCGAGGAGTGTTCAAGCAAGAGTCCCCGCTATCGTCGCGCATTCGTATCACCTGAACACTGGTGTCGCACTTTCGTAGAGGGCTGCGCGCACTCAAGGCCAGTGTTTTGCTCCGCTTCATTGTCGATGATGGTGGTGTTGCGAATAAATCCGTCGCCCCCTTTGGGGGCGACACGTACAACGAGGGCTTGTAACGTGGTGTCTTGTCCTTCGGTGTGGCTCCTGACAAGTGCCCAGACACCGGGCTGAGTCCCAAATCAGAGGCAGAGCCCAGTTTTAGGTGCTTCGCGTAACGTGAAGAAGAGTTTTCTTCCATGTGCCTCGGGGTAGCTCCCGGTGTTGTGCTGCTCGCCGAATGCGATATCGACAGTCTATTCCACACATTGACTGCCGTGGCACCACGTGACTGTGGCGAAGCAGAGATGGACTTCGTTGGTGGAGGCGTTTTGTACCCCGTGGCGAGAAGCAACGAGGAGCTGTCGTCTGTCACATGTGCCAGCGGGGAGACGCCTGGTGAGAGCAGGATGGACGCCTGCCCGTGACCCCGCGTTGGTGTCATGCATCGCACGTGTGCCCCACTGGAAGCAGCTGCAGTGGGTAAGACTGCACGGCGCGCTGGCACTAGCTTTGCTGGTGCCTTTCCCTCCACTGTAGAAACTCCTCCCCCTTTCCCGGCTGTAGCTGCTGCTGCAACTGCCGTCGCAAAAGCGAAAGACGTCTGGGTTCGGGCAGTAAGGGGGCGGCCAACGTCCCCAGGCAAGACACTCCTCGGGTGATACGTGCGGGAAGATTTGGCGGTCGCCGCCGTAGCAGTCACACCCTCGCGGATCCACGTGTTCCCCGCTGCATTCCAGTTCAGGTGCAACAGAGACGACGAGCTTGCTGACACGGCCTCCGGTGATACCCTAAGTACACGTTGTCGTGGGGTCACGTCCTGTGTTCGTCTTTCACTACCCAACTCAGCCGCCATGGAGCGTGACGAAGGGGCGGTATTGGAAGCTGGAGCCGGAGCAGCCCCTGCCTTGTCTTCCCGTGAAGAGCGCAAAAGACCATAGAGGGGACCAGTTCGATCGGACGGTGTGGCCTCCGTCGCTGCCGCTGTCGCAGGACGTCGCGTAGACGTTGTATTCGGTTGCCGCACCCTTGCTGGCGGTATGGGTGCAGATGCCGATGCGGTGTTTGGAGGTGTTCGTGGTGTTGCGGTGGGCCGAGAACATGGTGTGCACAGTAACGACCGTCTGAGGTGATCAAAACTGTCCCGCCTCACTGGCAGTTCATCCAGGCGCTCAGCTGTCAGCTCGTATAGGTGAAGGAAGCGATCCAACTTCTTCTCCCGCTCGCTCAGTAGACGGTCCCGCTCCTTCAATTGCTCCAGAAAGGCCATGTTATCCTCAGTGAGCGGCGAAGCTGCCGAAGGCAGCTTCGATTCCTTGCTTTTGACAGCGCTGTTGTTATGAAGGAGGGCTGCGGCGAGTTGAGTGTCGCGCTCCTCAACAATGGCACGCAGCAGCCAGAGGTAGGTCCGCAGCTGTACGGCCTGCAGCTGCGAAAAGCGGTGGGCTGGGGCCTCCGCTTCCAACATTCTCCCACCTCCCCCCTCCACAGCCGCCATACGCTCGGCAACGAAGAGAAGTTCCGAGCAGCTGTTCACCCCGTTCGCCCCGCGCCGACGCTTCATCTCCTCCACGACAGCCACAAGAATACGACCAACAGCGGCGGTGTCGCGTCGCTGCGCCGCCGCCACGTCAGACGGTGTTTTTGCCTTCTCCATAAAGAGACACCGCGGTAGGGTGGCGAACATAAAGAAGGCGTGGTGTGCTGGAGTGGCATCAGTAATAAGCCAACTCCCTTGATTTCCTTTCACCCACTCCCTGAGGCGCTGGCCCATAGACTTGGGGTCCTGCTTCCCCTCATGCGAGAGTGTCTCCTGGGCAAAGCCATTGGTGTCGCCCTCTGGCAGCGCAAAGCAAAGAATGTCATCAGCGGAAAGTTCACCGCAAAAGTGAAACCCAGACGCGTGCGCCACGGCCAGCGCCGACACCAGCAACCCAAGCAGACGCCACAGTATATCGTCCCTCCAGCGCGAAAACGGATCCTCTCCTTCCCTCGTTACGGCCACTGATGCACCGTCACCATTGGTGGTCACTGAAAGCGGCAGACAGCCCTCTATGTACGCCGAGAGCGTAAGCCCAATCTTGGTGCGGTTGCGCACGCTTAGTGTGCTGTGGAGCGGAGAGACACACCCACAGACACCAGCCACGCTGGCGACGGAAGCGATGCGCTCCATCAAAGTCATCCTGGGTGTCTCCGAGGGGCATTCTTCACCGCCGCAACCACTACGGGAGTAACTCCCAACGGCATCTCCTTGCAACAAACGTAGCACTGGGCATCTGTAGAAAAAGCAATACGGTACAGTTTGTGAGGACTCCGAGGAGCGCAACCCATTCTGCCTTCCGCTTGCTGCAGGATCCTCATCTTCTGGCAACGAGGATGCTACGGCGACTAACGGGGGCAAAGCAAAGGCAGCCGCCAGGAACGCCGTGGGCTCCAAAGGGTAGACTAAATGAGAGAGCAAATCCACATCGGAAGCGTGGGAGGGCGCCAGTTTGGAGGTGGTGTTATTCTTATGCACTGGTTCCCTCAAAAGTACCCAATCAACCGCATGCTGTAGACGCCAACACAGGCGACAGTATGATTCGCACTCTGCGATGAGGCGTTTGTGAAAATCCACCGAGCCAGTGATGGAGACCACACGTATCACACTTAACTCATCCTCCCCACCAGCATCGTGGACCCAAGACTGGGATGCGGGCATCAACGCGGAAAGCGCACTCATAAACGCCTCGTGGCTGACGTCCGAGGCGATGGCATGAGGACCATCATGCGTCGTCAGGGATACGACTGGCCTTCGTAGGATGGAGGAAGAGACATCCGCCAAAAACGTTGATCCATTCGGAAATGCGTGCAGAATAGACACTTTGTCCATCACGAAAAACAAGCCACTAAAAATAAAAACACAAAATGACAGAAGTTCGCTGCCACACTAAATATATATATGTATCACTCTTTTCGGTTTGCTGTTAGCTTTCGATGTGTGTGTGTGTGTGTGTGTACTTTTCACCGTGGCCGTGTCTGAATTTTGCTTTTTGGCCCCCGCAGTCACCTCACACCACTCTTTCCTTCTATATGATTTCAAGCCGGCACGCGTCCCCCAGTCCCCTCTCCGTGCACTTGCGTCGGTCGTCTTCCCTGCCGCTCGCTCCCCCTCCTTCCACGGTGCAGGCACACCCACGCGGAGGATGTATGGCAGCGAAGAAGCAAGCGAACCCGAACCACAATGGACGCACTGAATCCAAAAGAACGAGAGCGAGGGGGGGGGGGATAAGCCTTACAGCAGAACGCTTTAGATTAGTAATGTATAAACCAACCCCCCGCCAGAGAGATTTCTGTCCCTCGTCCTTGTGCAGCACTACGTGACTCTGCCTTTTGTTGTTTAACAGCCGCCCCACAGCCCACACGACATGAACATTAAAAACAAAAAAGAAAAAAAAGAAAAACAGAAACAACAGGCAATACACCTGAAAAGCTCACGCACCGCTGCGAAGCCCCGCGTCCAGAGCACAAGCGGGCGCACACTGCAAAAGAGACACGTCACCGCCAACAACCGCCAAGACGCCCTTTTTTCTTGAGTTTTGAAAAATAAATTTTAAATGACACCAAAAGAATTTTTTTTAAAAAAAAACCTTTAAATTGGCTTCCTCTTCATCGCCGACCAGTGAAAGGCAACTCAAAGCGAGCGTGCAACAAAACACATTTACGAGGGTGCAAAACGTGCCCTGTCACCAACACCGCCCCACGCTGTCGTTCTACACGCATGCCCCCTCGTGCGCTTACAGCAGGCCCATCTTGTTGGCCGTCTCAAGAGCGTCGTACGAGGCGGAAAGGCGAATGTACGCCTTCTTGAGGCCGTCCGGGCGGATGAGGGTGTTCACCTTCACCGCCTTCACCTGGTAGAGCTTGCGCATGGCCTTCTTGATCTCCGTCTTGTTTGCGTGCGAGTCCACAATGAAGGTCAACGTGTTGTTCTCCTCAATCTTCTTCATGGCCTTGTCGGTGGTCAGCGGGTAGCGGATCACGCGGAATGCGTCCCACTTGTTCGGAATCGCGCTCAGGTTGTTGCTGGGCTTGACTGTCGCCGGCTTGCGGTACGTGTGCGGGCGACGGAACTGCGGCCGGGTGTACGCCTTGCGTTTGGTGACCTTCACCACCTTCCCCGCGGCGGCCGGCACGCTCTTCTTGACGGCCTTCTTGGGCACAGCATGCTTCTGGGC
>NW_021705979.1:0-18952 GCF_003719475.1 Trypanosoma rangeli
CACGCGCGCAAAGTTAAACAAAAGAGATTCTGTTTCCACTGCAACAATCAATTTAGAACAATAAAACGGTGTTTCTCTATTTAAAAGCGCCCCTGCGATTTAGGGGAAAATGGCAATAAAAAAATGAGCGCCTCCCAAGTGTGGGGGTCTATCGCTCAAGGTGCTGAAGTGGGAAACCCGCAGGCGTCGACAGAGCTCAACAGAGGACTGCCAGTCCCGCGCAACAAGGCTGCAGCATGCCTCCGCCCTCCCCTACTAATTTTAAAATGCCTAGCTACACAATGCCGTTTGACTGCCGAGGAGGCGGCCGCCCAGCGACGAAAGGCTCCCGCCATGCAACGACTACCATCGAAAAAGCTTTTCAACGCGGAGACCATCACCAATGCAAAGGCATTGTTGCGCGGCCAAGGGGCCCGGGCAACCAATAAGCAAACGAGACAAAGTTCGCTGCGGGCCACCCACCCCGTTGCAAGGGCCGGCCGACCCTGCGATTGCAACACCAGTCGCCTTGCTCTACTGTTTCGATTTCCCTTACCGCCCAGAGTGTGTACTCAGTGCGTTCTGTGTTGTGCGGCGTTTGTGTGTGAACGGAAGACCACATCACAGAAGCCGCATTTCAGCCCAGAAAGGGGCGGATGGCATTACGGGCAAAGAGGCCGACGACAATGCACGGTGAGGTTTTTGCAACCCACCCACACGGCATCACAGTACGGGCATTTCTCCTTTTGACAACTTGTGGACGGCCGTTTTCCTGCGGGAGATGCGGCAGTCGCAGGCCGCGTCGGATAGGCAGCGCCCGTCCATAGTGCACGTGGGTCGGGGCTGGAGCGCACGATTGCAGCTTGTTCTGGCTAAAGAGCTCAAGAACGAAAGTGAGTAAAATAACTTCTCACTGTTCATAATGAGCGATTCCAGAGCTCAGACTCCCCACGGCGTGCTTGTGCCAGGTGCGCCAGTTCAGTTCAAACAAGGTCTTCCTGCGCAATTAGACCATCGCCACTGAAGCCAAAGGACGCTGCAAAGCATAGCATACGGCGGTGTGTGTCTTGAGGCGTGGTTGCGCGCCACGCTTTGGCGGGTTTTGCGGTGAGGCATGCCAGTAGATCTGTATGCCGCGGAGTTGCTATACGCTTTTCTGTGTGCAGAGCAGTTGTTGCGTTCGGCGTTGCACATTCATTGGCAGTGCCATTTGCAGGTATTCCACGGTGTCTGTAACAAAACTGCAGATGCACTGACCGGCCAGCACACCTCAGTGTCGAGAGGCACTGCCAGATCTGGTCTTTCGTACTGTCGGTTTGACTGGGTGGGCCTTTGTTGCGGGCAGCCAGAAGGGACTGACCATATGTAACCACGCATGGTGTTTTGTTATCGTGCTGGGTGCAGAGAACGATCAGTTTGTTGAGGGCCAGAAGCAGCAGCGTACAAGATTCCGTCCTGTAGTTGTGCGAGCGTATGCCGCGGTGAATGCTGACATTCTCTATAACCCCAGGGCGGTGTAGAGAAGAAATCGGTATTCTTGCCCCAGCTGGCGGGGAAGCGTCGACACCACCATCTGTTGCGAGTGTCCACGCGCGGTGTGTGTGTTGTGCCAAATCCGCTTTGTTGGCTCTGAGCTTCTTCATTTTAAGCTCCTTTTTGCCGGCGATCGAGCAATCCATTGGGAGTTGCGCGCTAATAGACACCCAAATGGCGGGCGCCACAGAAAAGGGAGAAATAGAGCTGTGAAAAGGCCGCTCTTCGTGTGGAGTTTTTATCGGTGATGCCAAACCTCCTTGTTTTCTTATCAACAAAGGCGTGGAACTCATCCCGAAAGAGTGGAGAAACGCAGAAACCGGCGCGTAGCGGCGGCTCAGACGGGGAACTTACTCACCTAGTCCATCTTACACGCCCAGATGTTTTCAAAGATTGAGAGGCCAACGCGTAGGCGGAAAACGCGGAGTCGAGGTATATTAGCCACCAGGAGGGCGGCTCCCGGTCAGTCGTGCTTGGAGCTTTGCTGACGGCGCACGTCGTTGTTGCTATTGTTTTTTACCGAGTCCGTTGGCGCAGCTCATATGAGTCCATTGCTTTAGAGAAGTTTGGAGGCACAGTACCAAAGGGCAAACGCCCGTAGCTCACAAAGAGGCAGGCCAGCTGCTTTATGCGATCCGGGGGCGTAGCAGGGGAATTATCCGCAAGGCGGCGGCACACTGCTTGGGGACCGCCGCATTAAGCAGCAGTGGAGGATCGAGGCCCATGCTAAGGAGCTTCGGAGTGCGAGGTAACACCGCAGGTCTTGCAGCGGCGCGCGGGGAATTAACCGTCTCCGTTGCGCCCCGCTTTGTGAGCCATGTGGGGCAGCTACACCGCCGCGGTGCGTACACTGTGGCTCGCATGCTGGTGGAGGCGCGGCATCCATACCCAAAGCAGCCTCTTCAGTCAGTATCATGTTCTCAGCAACCTCGCTGACAATGGGGGTGGGGCTGGTGGGTCGGTGCGGCTCTAACTGCTTGGGCGACTTAACAGGTTTCAAGAGTTTGACAATAGCGGCACGCCTCCGCTCGACCAAAATCACACCGGCCGCCAAACCGTGTTGGATCTAGAGGATGGGCAACCAGATGCTCTTCGCCAAGAGGTGCCCTAGCGCCCCAACGCGCGCGCCGTCTGGTGCAGGGGTTTTGCCCTACAGTTTGACCCCCAACGCGGCAAGCAGTGGTTTTGGCATGCCAAAGAGAGTGTCTCGAGAAGATGGGGGCGATCCATCGTGGAGTCGGCGGTTGGCTCTTCGTTGCTTTGCGGCCTGGGTGGGGCGTGCGGGGCAACTCCCAGAGACTCTTGCTGCCGGCCTCGTCGTGCAGAAAACCCTTGTTGGTTTGCGAGATGGGTAAAGGGAGGGGGAAATCTGCAATTGAGAGCATTCGCTGCTCGCTGTGCTCTCCTAAAAGTGCGTTGCCCGCCGCCCGTCAGCGCAGATGCGGGGTGTGGTTGGGATGCCGCCTTACGTCCAGATGTGTATTTCCAGGCCAAAGCTTCGCCTGTGGTTGACTCGCAGTTGCGCCTGAAATGTGTAGTGCGCAATGGCTCCCAGAAAAAAAGGATGAACTGATTCCTTGTCCGTTGCGTTTCTGCTTTGCGGTCGGGCGATCGCGAGTTTAGGTGGTAGCGGGCCTTGCTCTCGGTGGCAAAATGCGCTCTGCCTCCGTGGGTGCGCGGCCCCAGAACTCGGGGCCATTTTCGTGCACGCCGCGAGGGCAGTGCTTAAGGGGGGAAATTCTACGCACCTTTGTGGGGGCCTTAGCGCCGGATGCCGGCGTTTTGCAATTGTATGCTTGAAGCTGTTGACCCAGGGGTTCCATTTACACTTCCCAGACTGTAGAAAATGCGGTGCAGAGGAGCTCCCCCCACGCCATCAAAGTTGCAGGTTTTGCTTTTGTCGAGGGGCATTGCGTTGGAGCACCGCGCGGGGCGGTTCCGTTCCACGTCCCCCCAGGCAGCAGCTGACTGTGGCGTCGCGCGCCGCATGGGGTTTGCGAGCGGTGGCATATGGCGAAAAAGTGGAGGAGACGACAAATAATCTGCTCGAATATTCGAGATGCTTTTTTTGTTGTTGTGGTTTCTGTCGGCTGTGGTGGAGTCTCGTATGTTGGGGCGTGCTTTTGTTGTGAGCGCGGCGGAATAGAGTCTGTACGGGGCAGTTATTTTTTGGTTTTGTTTGGGTATTGGGTGTTTTGGGGAGTGGGTTTGCCCCAAGAAAGTTGGGAGGATCCTCCTCCGTATCTATTGAACCGTGATGTCGTTGTGTGTTTATATATATATATATGTATATATGTCTTTGCCAATGGGCCGCTTCTCGGATTAGCGGGCGGTTTTGCCATTGGTTACGCCTTATACAAAAAAAAAAATATTAATAATAATGAACAATTATCTGAAAACAGGGCTGCTATAATTTTTGCTTGTTGCTTTTGGGATGATAGGTGTATATATATTTATGTTTTTATTATACTACAGTTAGTGCAAAACAGGACAATATTTAGCAAGAACATATGTTGCAATGCACAACTGCTCGCTATTTTAAGGGATTTGATGTTTCGAAGGGGCTTTCTTCCCTATTTGGCAGTAAGACACAATGTTGTAGTACAGGATGCAATCCAAAAAGCACAGAGGGCGCTTCCCTTCTAAATGAAGGATCTAATTTTGGATCCTTTTCAACAAAGTTGCCGACAACTTTTTTTAACGGTTTTTTGTCGGGTTCTCAGAGGTCCAGTTCATTTGGAGGTGGACGTGGTCCCGAAGGAGGAAACGGAGGCGGCCCCTTTGGGGGGCTGTTTGACAAGGCCTTGGAATGGTGTAGCGAGGCTCATGCACGTGACATTGCGCGACGCCAGGGAATTAATATTCGGGAAGTTCGGTTTGAACATACACCCCAAGGAGGCATAAATGTTTTTGTGGATGCCCCTAATGCAACACCGAAGCAAATCGAACAGTTGGGACAGCAGGTGATGGTGGAATGTCCAGTGGCTCGTTTTAGGAAAACTCAGGTGACTTCTTCTCAGCAAACTGTGCAGTGGCTCCGTCTGCCCGATCGTTACGACCGCTAGTCATCACCACTAAGTATATGAGAGTGACTTTGCCTCAAATATGAGGAGTACAGTCCCTATGTTGTCTGAGGACATTGCATGACTTCAAAAGACAAAAAAAAGCAAACAAATAACGAATACAAGAGCAACACTGAAGAAGAATATTTAGCTTTTTTGGTTATATATATATATATATATGTATATGTCAGTGAGTTATCTTGGTATATGCTTATATCTCCGGATTTTTTTAATTCCTTTTTTTTTCCAGTATATGATGCGTCGGACCTTTCTTTCCTTTAACAAGGATGGAAGAGCTGAAGAACGACTGAACGGCTTTTTTTCCATGGTTGAGGAGCCGAGAGCGGAGTTTATGACCAGACGCCAAGGATTGCATACGCGAGAGGAGGCGATATTTCTTGTCGATGAAGATTTGCTTCTCAACCATCTCTTGGCTGCCACTCCCTTGAAGTATGATGCAAAAACAGTTGCATTTCAGGACACTCTTGATGAGAGAGTGGAGGTGGGCGATAAGGTTCGACTTTCACTCGAATTGCTGCGGGACGATTTTGGTGAGCGACAACAGAAAGAACCCAAATACGTTGACTGGGATTCAAAATTACCTGCTTTTCGTGGTGAATAAATACAAGAAGGAAATATGATGATGATGATTATTTTTTGTTTGGGGGTATTCTCTTGTGCGTCTTACTCTTCTTGTTACTGACTTACCTCTATGGTTTTGTGTTTATTATTCCAGAAGAAAAGTCATTCGCTTATCTCTTACTTTTTTTCTTTTTCTCACCTATCTTTGACACTAGGTAGAAGTCTTACACACTAGAAATGGTTGCGGCTCGTTACAAGAACGGCGATGAGCTTATCGTTGGCGTTATTGGAGATGAGGACACCATCACCGGTTTTCTCTTGGCGGGAACTGGGGATAATTCAGCGACTGTGAATGAGGGGAAAGGCGAGAAGAAAGAAGTTATTCAACCCAACTACATAGTTGTTAATCCGAACACACCTCTGGCAGATATAGAGGCGGCGTTTACCAATATGTGTAACAATGACTTAATTGGTATTATTGTGATATGCCAGCACATAGCAAATGATATTCGCCACATGATTGAAGAGCACAAAGAACCTATTCCGTGCATTCTTGAGATTCCAAGTAAAGGGGGCGTCTACGATGCCGAGAAGGACTTTGTTTTGGGAAAAATTACCAGAGCTCTTGGTATACGTTAATACATTTTGAGAAAATCGAAAAGCAAGGAAAAACGATAGCAGCAATGCCCCTTTTGAGAGACCATTAGCCTATTTCCCCCTTTTTTTTGTATACCAATGCAATCATATTTGCAGAGGTGTTTCTGTTTTTTTTTTCCTTCTGTAAGTGTCCCCGCACGCCACTCCGCTTCCCCGTGAAGTGATTTCTCAGAAAAGAGATTGCTCTTTCTCGTTATTCTCTGTTTGCCCCATTTTACCAAAAAAAAAACCTGAAAAATAATCTGGAATAATAACCTATAATAACTATTTTTTAAAGATGCAAAAAAACTTATACAAATACAATAATCCAGAGACCAGGACAAAAAGAATCAAAGAGAAGGAAATGAACGATAAGTATCTTGAGGAGTTGACCGCCCATGTGCAAGAAGGTCATGCCGCAACCGCAAATACCAGCATGGCTGTGGCCGCTTTTAATTTGCCACATGAAGTGGCACGAAGGATGAGGCCACTTGGTGTTGTTGATGACAAAAGCCTGGTATCAAGCCCTTCTTGGCGTCGTCTTCAGGAATTATATGAACGTCACGGGGATGAAAGTATATTACATCAGTTTGAGGAAAGTAAAGATAGGTTTAAGCAGTACTCATTAAAGGTGGATTTGAAAAGTGATGACAAAAACTTTCTTTTTCTGGATTACTCGAAGACGCACATAAATGATGAAATAAAAGACGCCTTGTTTAAGTTGGTTGAAGAGAGAGGTGTTCGCGCATTTATGCGGGCACTGTTTAATGGCGAGAAAGTCAACACAACGGAAGATCGTTCAGTGCTGCATATTGCTTTGCGAAATCGCAGCAATCGTCCTATTTTTGTGCACGGCCACGACGTTATGCCTCTGGTAAACCAAGTTCTTGAACAAATGAGGAAAATGTCGGAAAAGGTTAGAAACGGTGATTGGAAAGGCCAGTCAGGAAAAACTATTCGACATGTTGTGAACATTGGGATTGGAGGCAGTGATCTGGGCCCTATGATGGCATGTGAAGCGTTGAAGCCCTTTTCAGATCGGAACATATCTATGCATTTTGTCTCAAATATTGATGGAACACACCTATCTGAGGTGTTGAAGTTAGTGGACTTAGAAACCACCCTTTTTATCATTGCCAGTAAGACCTTTACTACACAAGAAACCATTACAAATGCTTTATCGGCACGGAATGAGTTTTTGAAATTTCTAAGGTCTCGAGGCATTTCAGAAGTTGGTGCTGTCGCAAAGCACTTTGTGGCACTTTCAACAAATGCGGAAAAAGTCAAAGAGTTTGGTATTGATGAATCAAATATGTTCCAATTTTGGGACTGGGTTGGTGGTCGATACTCATTGTGGTCTGCCATCGGTTTATCTCTTATGATTTCGGTTGGATACGATAACTTTGTAGAGTTATTAACGGGTGCACACATCATGGATGAACACTTTATTAATGCACCCACTGAAAACAATGTGCCCATTATACTGGCTTTGGTTGGTATTTGGTACAACAACTTTTTTGGCACCGAAACCCACGCTATCTTACCATACGATCAGTACCTATGGAGGTTACCAGCATATCTGCAACAACTTGACATGGAAAGCAATGGAAAAGGTGCTACCAAGAATGGACACATGGTAACAACTCACACTGGACCTATTATCTTTGGGGAGGCCGGTACGAACGGCCAACATGCTTTCTATCAACTTATTCATCAAGGGACAAAGTTGATTCCGTGCGATTTTATTGGCGCAATCCAAACTCAAAACCGTATTGGAGATCATCACCGAATTTTGATGAGCAACTTTTTTGCCCAGACAGAGGCGCTGATGCTTGGTAAGACTCCTGACGAAGTTCAACGAGAACTGAAGGCTGCTGGAGGAAAATCTGAACGTGAGATTTGTTCGCTAATACCACACAAAACTTTTACTGGAGGCCGACCAAGTAACTCTTTGCTGGTCAAGGCTCTTACCCCACGGGCATTGGGCGCCATCATTGCCATGTATGAGCACAAAGTTCTTGTCCAAGGGGCTATCTGGGGGATTAACAGCTATGATCAGTGGGGCGTGGAACTGGGGAAGGTGCTTGCAAAATCTATTCTTCCACAACTTAAGCCCGGCAAAACTGTGACAAATCACGATTCCTCAACAAATGGTCTTATTGGGTTGTTTAATGAACGATCTCATCTGTGAAGAGAATTAAGGTGCCCGAATGAGGAACAAAGAGATAATATATATATATATATATGTTTTGGGTGTTATTATTACTATTTTTGGGTGATGTTTTTTTTTTTAAAAAAAAGAAAAACAAGAAAATAAGAAAGGCGGGAAGTAAAGCAAAACAAGCAAAAAGAAAAAAGAAAAAGACGAAGTTCCTAGGCGCAAGTCCGAGTACTATTTGACATGTATTTGGTGTTTTCATGCCTATGGGAATGAAGCCATTTATGGTATTGGGAGGCTTCTCTGTTTTTGACGTTTTTTTTTTGCAAGCAAAAAAAGCTTTGAGAAGGCGATCCATGCGGAAAAACTCTGTAGGAAATAAAACTAGTGGCGACGTTGTAAACGGTGAAGAACCGAACTCCACAGCGCCGTATCATTCTCCCTTTGGTGGCTACAACTACTACCCCACCACACTATTTAAGCGCGATGCGTTGCCTGCACCGCCGCACACAGAGGAGGCGAGTTTGAAAAATGCATCCCCACCTGGCCACGGTGGTGATTCAGGCAGGGGGGATGGGAGGACTTCTTCTTGGGGGACACCCCACATAAAGCTTCATCGGATAAATACCCTGATGATCACTCCATTGATGGATCGTTACAAACGGCGCGACTCCGTTCACGCCAAACAGAGCCGTGGAGAAGGCGTCAATCAGGATGTGTATGAGGGCCGAAATGCCTCAGCTATAGGGGCTCTATCGTCGTCTAATTCCTTAAAAGGTTCTTTGAGGGTAGATACAGTTCCAGGCGCGGGCACTGTAGGAAAGAAAGGAAAGCGGAACATTTCCTCAAGTGAGGTGTCTACTAAGCCAATAGAAATCAGGCGGGACCGAACGCAACTGCGGTCCCAGCGGATGACCGCGTCGTGTCCTCCAGCATTATATCCAGATAGTAGCGCACCTAACGACCAGAAGGCAATACATATAGAAAATAACGACAAGGAGGCAAGTACACCTTTACAGTGTTGTGATGTGCACTGTATTCATGGTCGTCAGGCAATACTAGATTATATTGATTTACAACGTGACTTGCGGGCGTGCTACGCCACGCTCCGTGACCAGGACACCGAATTGAATGAACTGCGGTCACAACTCAGTTTACTTCGCACGGAAAGAGTAGAGATGGAATCACGTTTTCAGATACAGTTACACGGAATGGAAAACCGATACGCTGAGGATCTTGCAAAGGAACGAGAAGAACAAATGGAATGGCAGCAGCGTGTCTTGTCAGAGCAATTAGCGACGTACGAACGAGACAGAGAGGAACTAGAGAAGCTAAGGACGGAATTAACGCAGGAAAGGTTGAACCACGACCATACACGAGGCAAGTTGGGCGCTGCACAAGACATGTGTCTAGCTCTGAAGCAGCAATTGGAGAAGCTTCAAGATGCAGCTGCAGCATCGGCTTCGCCTTTGAGAGGGAAAGATTTGTCTTCGGGAAAGGCTAGAGGACATGGTGTGCTGGATGCGCAGTCGCCGACATCCACGCTTATGACACCAACGCCACGTCGCCAGCCGCCACCTACACCTGAGGCAAAAGAAGATACGGATGGCGTATCCGGGGCTGAGGCCTCGACGTTTCCGCTTCTTCGGGGACAATCACCACCTTCGCATTCGTGTCGTGAGGAGTGGTTAACGGATCGGGGGCTTGTCGGGAACGTGGCGTCAAACTCAACCATTAATGTCAGTGACCCATCGGTTGCTTTTTCCGCGGTTCCCGACTTGGACCCTGAGGAGGCCCATTCGTTTTTGCTGCGCAGCATGGACCACCACGGCTCTGCAAAACGAGCCGTGGTGGGGAGTAACGAGGAGTGTGATGGGGGGATGCAGCGTGAAACGGAGTACATGGAGCTGGATGGAAGACTCTCAAGCTGTAAAACTCGAAACACGACACTTTCCACCGTAGGCGTACAAAGAGTGGACGTATTGGCGAATGATGCCGCATCCTGTGGCCCCTCCTCCTCCAGGGCGTTTTCAGAGGCTGCGCTTATGCTTCATCCCCCTTCACCGGACATGTTCGAGCAGCTTGCAGGGCGGGAATCAGAGCTGTGCAAAGAGCTCTTGCGTATTATTCTCGATAAGGAGAAGCAGCTTGCTGAACTAGTCTCAGCGAGACTGCTGCTAGGAGAGGGGACAAAGCTTACCTTTCTGCCAGAGTAAATCCATTTTTATCTGAAGCAAAAGGTGCAGTCTATAGCCCCTTCACTTGCAGCTGCTTGAGTTAGTGCACAAAACGTGTTTTTTGTTTTTTTTGTTCCCTTTGTCTTTTGTTCCTTTTTTTTTTCTCTCTCTTGTGACCCTTTGGGCCTTGTATATTGGAGCCTGCTGTACCTTTTCTCTGAGTGTATTGTGCGTGCATGTACGTGGAGGGGGCACCTCGCTTCCTTTTTTTTTTGCCAGTGACGCACTGAAATATTCCTTCCATATATATATATATATTGTATTTTTTTAATTTTTATTCCGCTATCTTTTTTGGCTTGCGCCCCCTTTTTTTTTCTTCGTTTCTGTTTGCCTCACCCCACTATATTGTCGTTTTTTTCTTCTTCTTTTCTTCTTGGCGCGTGCCGCGGGGAAGTGGTGGCCTGCCTGGTGGTACACAACAAGATAACCAGCGAAGCAAAACAAAACAATAAGGCAAGTAGTCATGAAAGCTATGCAGAAGAAGATGGCACCGCACCCCGGTGTGAACGACTTGGATCCGACAGGGTTCGAGATCCAGCCCCTAAATGTAATTATTGGGACGGCGCTCTTCGTTCTCAGCGTCATTCTGCTGCACTTCTACGGCAAGCTGGGCGGCGCGAAGGCGTGAAGGGAGAGAAGCTTCTGTTGCAACGTCGGTGGGGGACGTTTGCGTGTGCGTAACTGTGTGAGATGGGTGAGGGCGGCGAGGGACCGGCGGTGGTGTAGACGCAGTAGAGAACGAGGAAAGAGAAGGTGCGTCTGTGTATGTGAGGGGGAGGGGCCGTGATTATTGTGCGTTTGCGTGCCCTGTTTTTTTTTATATATAATATAATATATCTTCTCCGCCAATTTACCTTCTCGCTGCGGAGGCCCTGACGCCCTTTTTTTTTTGTGTGTGTTGTTGTTGTTGTTGTTTTTTTTTTTTGCGCGTCCTGGCTGCGCTCTCTCTTATTCTTTATCTTTTGCGTCATAAGAGAGCGGAAAGCGGTGCATACGACGCACGTTGGCTGCAATGGAAACTCAAACCCACTCCCTCCACATGCACGCGTATTCATCTGCTTCTGCAGTCAAAATAAGAAGGTAATGATACCCACGAGGAGGCAGCAGAACAGGAATAGAAAAACCAGCGACAGCAACCAACGCAAGCAAACAGGAGGATGCAGCGTTGAGGGCGGAAACGTCTCTCTGCGTATGCATGTGTGTGTGTGGGGTGGGGTGAAGAGGAGGAGACCTAAAGTGAAGGGCTCAGCGACAAAAACAAGCAAACAAACAAAAGGATGAGATGAGGAGTAAATTAATAAATTTGAATCCCAAGTCCCCTCACCGCCATCTATCTATATATCCACTCATGCCTGTATCTACATACGTAAGCCGGATCCTCTTGTAAGAAAGCACCACCCGAATGTGATGGGAAATACCATAGCAGATTCCCATTTCCGCCGTGGTGATGATTCGTCCGTCACGTGCGTGTTTATTATTATTTATTATTACTGCACTGCATCTTACGCATTCGAGAGTTTTTCCATGTTGTGATCTCCTTTTTTTTTCTGTTCCCCCGTTTATTTTATCCTTCTCTCACATATGCAACCACCACAATCACCACCACAAGAAGCCACCAACAGAGCGTGTACGGAGATAGTTGTATCGCCGTAGCGGAAAAACAACAACAACAACAACAAAAGAAAGGTCTGTTTTCTCGTTTGGTTCGTTTTCGTGCACGGCGGAGGCAGTGACACTGGGGGGCTGACAGCGCAAAAGTAGTAGGCATTGCAGCATTCAGCCGGCGGGCGAGCGCGGGACACAACGGCGCCGCGGGACTCTCAAAGCTGCACAGGGGAAACTAAGTGGAATTAAGGAAGGGCACACGCGAGGGGAAGCAGTAGCAACAAGGGAGTTTTTTTTTTTATGGTGGATACAAGCCACTGATACCTTCTTTTCGTGACCCTTATCACTTTTGGTTGGTACGTTTGGAGAGGCAGGATGACCTCCGCCCAGGATGATGCTTCTCTCGGCGTGGTAGAGAGGCAGACGGAGCCGAAGCGACGTCGACATGCACGGATGTCTGCCTTCAGTAGTGTCGAGCTTCACGAACGCTTTGAAAGACACGTGGCGAAGGCACAAAACCTTTTTCTTCAGAATGACAAGGACGGCGCGGAACGCGAGGCGACCCTGGCACTGCGTATCCATCCCACGGATCATCTCTTCGCCCTTCTTGCCGTCATCGCCGACTCCAAAGGCCAGCGGGATCGCGCCAGCGATTTTCGACTGTTGCAGGCGTTTTTGGCCAACGACACCGTGCTGTGGGAGGAGCTGTTACATGAATTCCTGCAGGAGGAGTTGTACTATAAATCGGCCGTGTGCCTACAACGGCTTTCAGCGTTAGAGATGAAGGACAAGACGCGCTACCGCACCCTGCAGTTGCAGTTGGCTGATTTGTACATTGGCTTGGGGGAGTTTAAGCGGGCCGCGAATATTTTGGTTTCGTTATGGAACGGCAGCCGGTGTCGCGATTTTGAGGTGTTTGCATTGCTGTCTTCCCTGTTCTTTCAATTAGGGCGGTGGAACTCTCTGCATCGGTTAATTGAATCTAGCCTCAAAAACACTTTTCGCACTAATACGGCGGCGGACACGGAGCAGAGGAGAAACGACGCTAATGACGGCACCACCAACGTGGCACACACGTCTGCAGACGGCGATGGCGAGGCCCCTCCTCCGCTGCCTTCGCAGGCCAAACGAAGGACTTCAAAACGGGTTCGCTTTTTTGGCGATGATGAAAACAACGAGGGCGCGGATGACGATGGGAATACCGCCGTCGCAGTGGTGGCAAAGGCGAAGACAGTGGACGAGGCGGAGGATGTGGAGTGGGAGGCGCAACGGCAGCAGGAGGAACAAGAGCGGCGGCCGACTGTAGAGGCGGATTATGCTTCTCGTGCGGTCGCTATACCATCACTACCCGCCCCACTGGGAGTGGAGGAGGGCGAGGAAGATGAGTTTGACTTTTCAAACCTTGCCGGCAGCGGCGGAAGCGGCGTGACCAAGACGGTGGATGCGACGCCGTCAAAGGTGGTCAGCTCACTCTATGGAGACACTATTGAGCTTCGCACCCCGGCTGCAAAGAGGAATTTTCTTACGCTCGTTAATGTGCACGCAGAGCTGCTTAATGAGGAGGGAAAGTTTCTGGATACCATACGCCTTGTAGAGTTTACCGCCGGTTGCCTGCAGGTTCCGTTGCTAGAATTGCCTCCGGAACTGCTTGTTCGCCTTGGAGTTGCCTACGCATTCCTGGGGGGCTTGGAGCAGCAGTGTCGGGAGGTGTTTCAGCACCTTATTGATACCTGCCCCATGACCGAATACGGCGATGTCTTGTACGACGCCGCCAATGCGTTGCAACAAGTGGGTTTGCACGCGGAGGCGCACATGCTTTTTCAGACTCTGCGCCGCTATCATGAGTTTTGCCTCTCAAACCTCACCGGTAGCGCTACTGCTGCGGATAGTGGTAGTAGAAATAGTAATATCAGGATTGAGGAGGCAAAGGAAGGGGTGGATAATGAGGAGCTCACTGAAGTGAAAACGGTCTTTGTGGCAAGTTTGTTTGCAGAGGGGCAGTGTGAGGCCTCGCTAGGGAACTCTGAGGTGGCCTACAGCGTCTTTCGTCGCGTGTTGGAGGTCGACCCAACCCATCTGCAGGTTCGTCTTGCGCTGGGTCGCATGTATATGTATGACATGAAAGATACCGACCAGGCCGTGGCGGTTCTCACGCCTCGTGAGGACGAGCAACCGCTTGAACGGATTCAACTCGGTGCGGAGCTTGTGCGCGTTTTTGCGCGTGCGGAAAAATACGTTGAAGCGATTGCGCTGGGGGTTTCCGTATTTGAACTCATCTTCTCCGGCGAGGAGGGCGGCGACGCGGACTCCGTTGCGCCGGGGACCTCGCGACGCAGCACCGCCGCACTCTTGGTGCCGACGCTTTCGCGGGCCAGTTCCGCCATTGTTCCACCCTCTGCCATTGCCGACATCGTGCATGGGCCACGCTTGGGCAGTGCGGCGTCGTCAGTGGGGCGGCTCTCACACACCCTTGCGACGTCCATCAAGGCGGCCAGCGCCGTCTTTCGCGCCAACCTGGCCAGACGCGGGTATGCACCACTGACGAATTCCGTGTACGGCGCCTCCGCGGCGGCGTCGGCGGCTGCCGGCTGGGTGTGTGCCGACGAAGAGGAGCGGCTGAAGGACAGTTCGACAATCTTCCGTTTCAATCGCACGAAGAAACGGCTGAGGCGGGCTCATCTGGTGAACCGAAGGGAATATATACACAACAGTGACGGCGCTGAGGGAGTGAAGCAGGATATCAAACAAGACCTGGACGGTGATGCTGAGGAGGAGGAGGCGCAAATGCGACAGGAAAAGAAGCGTCAGCGCGTGGAGGAAGTGACGCGCCGCGGTCCAGACTCCTTCTGGAAAGGTATGCAGGTTAATAATGAGGCCGGCGACGCAAAGGCAGATAGTGAGAACGGTAATAACGACAACGTGCGTCTCAGCGGCAGGCGGGCGGTGGAGAAGCCGCCGCGTGCGGACTGTGGGCAACTAAAGGAAGAGGTGCAGGACGAAGGGGACTTGGCGGAGTTGGAGGAAACGGCGATGTTGTATAGCAACGAGGACGGTGACACGACGACGCAGTACGAACTACCCTCGTTGGAGGAGGTAAGCAGACAGTTTGATGATCCCGCAATGCAAGAGTTATTTATGAAGGCCTCTAGCAATGAGGCGACGATCGCACCACGTAATCTATGGGAGCCAAAATCTGTTGCCCCGTCTCCGATGAGTGCTGGTGGCTTAGGTGCCGGCCCCTTCGCCGCCTCCACACTGCGCGTCACGGTCCGCGACGCTTTGGGGGTACTCGGGCGGGTCGGCTTCGTAGAGCTTGCCGTCACCGTGATCAACTGCTACAGTGCCATTGGAAAGTTTACCGAGGCGAAGGAGTTTGCATTTCTTGTACTGATGCGATGCCCGCGAACGAGCGTCTTTCTCCACGCCGGGGTTTTGGAGCGACCGCTGCGGTTGGCTGTGCTGCGCGCGGCACTGGCCTCAAAGGAGAGTGAAGATGCCTACCGTGTGGGAGTTCGTCTGCTGCAGGAGCATTGCAGCGAGGCGGAAAAGAATCAGGTGGTGGAACTTCTTTTTGGTGTGCTGAATCGCGTGGAGGACGGCAGCGCTGTTCTGCTTCGTCTTGTTGCGGATCGTAATAAGGCTGACACACAGATGCTTGTTCTACTTGGTAACCGGTATTTTCTTCGCCGCTCCTACGTCCGTGCTCTTAACTTGTACCTTGCGGCCGCGCAGAGGAATTCTAGTGACGTCCTTGTCTGTTTTCTGGTTGGTTTATCCTACCTGTTCATTAGCCACCAAAAAAAGATTCGGGCCCGCGAGGCCTGCGTGGTCGCTGGATGGCATTACCTTTCACGGTACCAGGAGCTGCTGCGCGCCGCTGATGCAGGGCGCGCAGGCGAGGCCGTGTACAACTGCGCCAGGGCATTACAGTACCTTGGCCTGCATCACCTAGCTGTGCCGCTCTACGAACAGGTGGCCTACGAATTCAGCGTTCCTGAATACTGCACCGTGGCACTGCAGCGGGCTGCGAGGTTTAACTTGTACTTTACGTACCGGTGGCGCACGGGAAACACGACATTGGCAATGGCTGCGCTGCACCAACAGCAGAGTTTTATGGTGAATACCTCGCCACTGGACAGCCGTGCATCCACCTAGAAGTGGTTGTTTTATTCGTGGCGAGACCTGGATCTGTGGCGGGGGGGACGGGACAGGACGGGAAGGAGTCCTTGCGGTGGACTAACAGCTGCTGCTACTGCTAGTCGTCGGTGTTACCCCGCAAAAGATTTTGGCTTCCTTCTTTAACCTTGTATTGCACTGCGGCTGTCCCTTTCTTTCTTTATGTATGGCTGTCTGAATATTCTTTCATTATCCTCCCACCTGCTATTTGTGTGACGCCATGTCCCTGATAGGGCGGGCCACTGCGGCGCCTCATGCGGCTTTGTTTTCTCCTCTTCTCCTCTGGTTGCACAGGTCTTTTTTTTTTTCTTGTTGTTGCTTCTTGCCTAAATTCAAAACGACGCCAGCTTTGGAAGAATAGGAACAAGACAGGAATACACACCTCAGTCTTCAGGTTGGGGAGGGGGGGAAAGGGAACACAAGACACGAGGGCATCGCTCCTAAAGGAGTAGTACGCGCCATCAAAAAAGAGAAGGCTGCTGCAGCGCAGCAGACAAGGAAGCTGTATATAAATACATCTAGGCATCTGTTTCACTGCACCGCCTCTGCAGCTGTGCAGGGAACAGGTCTTGACGCCGGTGCTGGTGTGGCCGTACTGGAGGGTTGCGTTGCTCCGTGGCAAGGTGAACCTAGCCGTCATTGCGGCCAGTGAGTAGTACCCACGCAGCAGCCACAAAAGCAAGTAGACCACACGCATATATCAAAACAACAACAACGACAAAAACAAAACAGGACTATCAGGGAATTCTCCATACCACTGAGAGTGTAAGCAGAGCAGGAAGGTGCCAAAACTATACCTATATTATACCTATCTGTATAGTTATACGTCTATTAGAAGGGGCCAACGGCGCGGGTGAGGACATCTCACAGGGTGGGGGGGAGGGAGGGAAATAGATACAGCGTGCACCACGGAGGGACATGTCTGAGAAGTCCGTCTCAGAAAAGGAGCTTGAGATGATCCCTGCCCTACCAGCGGTCCTTAGCGACAAGCCTGGGACTGGGCACTTAACCGACTCATTGAGGATGGCGTCATCTGGGCTACCGCACAGAAACGCCGCAGGTTCTGCTGCGGTGGAGCAATTCCTGCTCTGCAACAACTTTGGGGCTCCTGGACCCGGGCTCGCCAACTCTCTCGCGAGCACGATGGCGCCGGGAAGTGAGAACATTCGCGGACCAGATAGCAGCACCGGGAATCCAAGTTTTCATTCCGGGAAAATGGTGGATGTACCCGAGGGAGAGACGATGGAGGGCATGCGGTTTGCCGCATCGTCATTTCAGGCGGAACCGCAATCCACGGCCTCAGCGCAGGCATCACCATCGGCAGCTCACACCGTATCGGCCCAGCCTGTTGCAAATACGACTCCAAATCAGAAGGTAGCTGCAACTGCGGCGTCTCCGCCTGCAATGGGGCCATTGTCTGCTCCTGCTCCTTCTGCTGCTAATGCTTCGCCCCTTGGCCATCATAGGTCCGAGGTCTCTTCCCCACCTCATAGCTTTCTACACGGCAATGCACTCCCAGCGGAAAGTAGTCTCTCCACAAATGTCAATGCAAAGGCAAGGGCAAAGCCGAAGTTGTCGTCACGCACTCAAGTCGTGGGAGGAAATATGATTAAGACAAAATCTGTTATTGAAGGATATGGCCCGAGGCGCACGCGGTCGGTAGGTGATATGCTAACTTTGGAGCATAACCCCGTTGTGGAACGTCCAAGGCACGGGCCCATTGGGTCACGCTCTACAACACCTAGTGGGCGTTTGACGGTTTCCTCTATTGGTACCTTGCCACACGTTTCCGCCTGTTCTGGCTCGCCCAAAGCGTCTGGTCCTGTTTGGTCGAATACCAGAGGGGGCTTTGCAGCGCAAGCAAATAGACCCTCTTGGCTCTCTGCAGCAGAGCGCCTGCATCGCGATGATGCGTTGGGTATTTCGGAGAGACGTTGGGATCCATTTTTTTTATCCGATTCAGCCCGGACTTCCTGGCAGGTGAGGTCGCAACCAGGTCGGCTGCGTGTCGCTGATATCAATGCTTTGGGTCAGGCAACCACGCTTGGGCAGGGGTCGCGCCACGACGCCCCGAATTCACTCTCGCTCTCAAGTCACTCGAACGAAACCCGTGGGACTGAGTTTGGTCTCGAATCGCCCATGCGGCACTCCTCCGTGCTTTCCCCAACCAGGGTTCCAGCGATGTCAGAACAATTTTCCGGGCGCCACGTGCACGTGCGGGCAAGAAAAACTATCCCCCAAGGTTTCTTCCAAGGCTCAAGGCCCGCCCAATCCAATACCTCCGGTGGGCCGTTCGAAATGAACAGAAATGCCGTTGACTCGACCTTGGTTGGATCCAAGAGTGCGAAGTTGCCAAAGGTAGGGAACCACGCGGAGGACATGTTCATGTCGCTCTTTTTAGGTTCTAGGAACGACAAACCGCGGGATCCAAAGCTAATCATCACTGATGTTGCCCCGCCGCGTCCTGTCTCGGACTCCTCTGGGTCGAAAAAAGGGCTGTCGCAGCCTCTTCATGGAGTTGGTGGAGGTGGTGGGGGCAGTGGAGGTGGTGGTGGTGGTGGTGGTGGTGGTGGTGGTGGTGGAGGTGGTGGTGGTGGTGGAGGCGGTGGTGGTGGAGGCGGTGGTGGTGGAGGAGGTGGTGGAGATAGTGACAAAAACGAAAAAATTCTTCGGGGCGATGAGGATGAACGTGAGGAACGGCACTTTAAGGAGGCGACCAGCCCCGCCCTGCATGCCATCCCGTGGGACCAGCGGGCGTATATTCCAATGAGTGGGTTTGGCACCAAAACCTGTAGCATCTTTTCCGCACCCCTTTTCTGGGAAAAGTTGGATTGGACCGTCCGCGCCTCCCTCTTGACGGTGCTGCCAACGATGATTCTCACGCTGGAGCCGGATACAAAGGACATCTTTCCGCTGCCCTCCACTGTGGCCTTCCTCGCCTTCTGGATCACCATGCCAACCTTTGGTGCTGGGCTGCGGGAGTT
>NW_021705979.1:18977-30797 GCF_003719475.1 Trypanosoma rangeli
GGTGGTGGTGGTGGAGGTGGTGGTGGTGGTGGAGGCGGTGGTGGTGGAGGCGGTGGTGGTGGAGGAGGTGGTGGAGATAGTGACAAAAACGAAAAAATTCTTCGGGGCGATGAGGATGAACGTGAGGAACGGCACTTTAAGGAGGCGACCAGCCCCGCCCTGCATGCCATCCCGTGGGACCAGCGGGCGTATATTCCAATGAGTGGGTTTGGCACCAAAACCTGTAGCATCTTTTCCGCACCCCTTTTCTGGGAAAAGTTGGATTGGACCGTCCGCGCCTCCCTCTTGACGGTGCTGCCAACGATGATTCTCACGCTGGAGCCGGATACAAAGGACATCTTTCCGCTGCCCTCCACTGTGGCCTTCCTCGCCTTCTGGATCACCATGCCAACCTTTGGTGCTGGGCTGCGGGAGTTTGTCATTGCGTTGAAGGGGTATGCCTTGAGTCTTATCCTACTTCTGTTTGTCATTTTAATTAACCCGCGTGCGAGTTGGCTGATTATCCTGATGCTCTTCGTGTTTGTGCTCGTCACCTCCTTCTTCGCAGAGCAGGTGAAAAAGACCTCAGCATACTGTCTCGTGGTATTTCTGTTGCAGCTGCAGTCGGATCCGGCGGGTACGGGGATTAAGTTTGTGGGAGACTACTTCACCACGCTGCTCATCGCCCTCGCCTTCGGTCTTGCCGCGTTCTTTATTCCGAACATTCGCTGGTCGAGCGATCTCTCCAAGCTGTACGTTTCCATTCTCGGGAACTCCCTCAGCATCTATGTACAGGGGACGTGCTCCAGCTTCTGGACGCGCTCCCCGCTGGAGCGCGAACTGCACATTGTGCGACTGCGGCAGCTGGGTGCCACGGCGAAGAGGGCCATTGCGAAGGCCGCCATGTACTACGAGGAGGCAACCTACGAGCCACACACGGGCGCCTTTATGGCGGCCATCAGCGTGAGACACGAGTTTTTTGTGAACATCTACAACATCCTTAGTTCCATGGTGCAGGTGGTGGAGCTCATCAACGACAACCCGCAGCGTATTGACACCCAGCTCTGTCTTTCCTTCGGCACCGCCATCGCCGAGGATCTCGCCGTCATCTCCTCCGCAATGGATAACATGATCCTGAAGATCGCTGACTTTAAACACCCCGTGCGGGAAGAGGACATCCATATGTTTCGCGAGGCGCGGGAACGCTTTCAGGACCGCCTGTCCGAGGTGCGGCAGGATGTCATCCTCGATAACGAGATGTACGAGCCGGACGAGTCCGACGTGCTGCTTGGGTTTTTTATGTTTAGCGTGGACGAGCTCTGTGAGGTAATCTCTAACTTCTCCCCGCGGAAGTCAGTGCACAGCAACTTCGTGGATTGGCTCAAGACACCCATATATGACTGCAAAAGTTCCTTTAACGCCATGCGGCTTCTCATCTCCACGATGATTCACCGACGCTCCCTGACGCGGCGGGCGAAGGAGGCGATTAAGCTGGCACTATGTATGACGGTGCCCTGCATCTTTCAGGTGTATGCGCTGAAAAACAACGATGCGAGCCCTGTGGCGGGGGCGGCGATTATCGCCCTTGTGTACAGTCAGACAGGGGCGCAGAGCTTCACCTATGCCGTCAATCGAGTGCTTGGGACCGTGCTGGGCTCTCTTACCGCGTTGTTGGGTGTCCAGCTTGCCAACTCCCGTCTGCTTGTGCTGTACGTCGTCGTGGCCATCCTCTCCTTTCTCGGGGCCTACATTCAGACGAGCACGGAGTACTTTGCAGCGGGTAACGCCATCTGCAACAGCGTCATCTCTGTTATTACGCAGTACACAAACCCGGATGCCGCCATGGTGCGTATTCAGCAGAACGTGTTTGCCATTCTTATCTATTTTTGTATTTCGATGGTTTTTTGGCCCATGCGGGCGCGGGGGAAGGTGCAAATGGCCTTTGACGCCAGCCTGCGCTGCTTCCGTGAGGCGACATGCCGCTTGCTGCGCAACCTCGACCAGCCCGAGGACGTGTGTGAGGTGAACACCGCCGTTACGGATGTGTTAACTGAATGGAACAGGAAGATCACACGCCAGGCCACCTTCCTGCGTGGGGCCTGCACGGAACCGACGCTGGTTGGGGCTGACTTCCCTGACATCGCGTGGCAGAGGCTTATTGACGTGCAGTGGAATCTCTGGTCCATTCTCTCCATGATGTGTTTTGCGTACTTCACCTTCATGTCCAGCGAGGCTGACAACCTCACCGAGCTGTCTGTGCACTGGGTCCTGCTGCGGCGCATCTCCCCCCACGCCAAGGATCTCTCCGACTTGGTGTACGCCACCGTGGATCTCTACCTCCTTGCAATCGGCAAGACCACCGTTGTGCCGACCAGCCACCTCACGCGACTGCGACACGGGATACTGGAGGCGGAGGCGAACATCACGGAGGTGTACATTCAGACCATTTGCCGCAACCTCGGCGGCGACGTTTCTGACGAGGAGAAGGAAACGGATGCAGCGACGGAGGGGGGCGCCTTTAGCAAGATGAGCATCAGCAGCAACATTAGCCGCAATGAGGGGGGTCTGTCGGCACCGTGCCGAGGCGGAAACAAGAGGACCGCAGGAAGCACAGGCCCCACGCCGCTTGCTGGTTCCGCACCACAGGAGCGTCAAAAGAAGAAGAAGGGCGGCTACCTTATGTACAACCTTACCAAGGAGGAGGAGGAGGTGTTGAAGCAGTACCTCGTGAACAGGTCAGAGAGCATCCGGCAGAGGGGCATGGTGGAAGATAATCTAGAGGATACCGCCAAGAAGGACAAGAAGAACTCCATAAAAGACAGCTTTGTCGGGAACCGGTCCTTTTTCGGCGTATTTTCCAAAACCACACGGGCTGGGGATCAGGCGTCCAGCACGTCCTCCGTGGAGGGCGAGGAACGCGCTAAGAAGCGGAGTAAGAAGCGGCACGGTGAGCTGGATCCTTCGACGCAGGAGGTAGACCTCAACGCCACCGTCACAAAAAGGGCGAGTTTTATGAGCAGGCTGAATGAGAAGGATCACAGTAGCGTGGATAAGGGGATAAATGACAGGCGTAGCCAAGAAGGAACGGAGGACAGGCCGCTGCAGCAGTCACGGTCTCTCGAGAAGACGGAGGACCGGGTCGACAAGCGGAGATTGTTGACGGACCACCCCACCACACCGGAGGTGGGGTTTGAAAATACGATGGAGCGCGGCTCCTCCTTGGGTCAGGTCGCCGAGCAGTATGTCTGGCGACGGCTCCTCAACAGAGCCGTCCGAGCACGGTTCACAGATGCTTCAAAATATTACCTTTTTTGACCATAAGCGAAGGGAGTTTGTGCTGTCTAACCAAGATATACATAGCGTGGAGGCATTCCTTTTCGGCGTGCGTGCCCTGACGGTGCAGCTGGGCGAGCTGCAGAAGGCGCTGCTGGAGATGCAGCACACGGGGGAGCTTGCAAAGAAGGTATAAGCATGGCAG
The DNA here is from genome assembly GCF_003719475.1 of Trypanosoma rangeli. Classification (NCBI taxonomy): domain Eukaryota; phylum Euglenozoa; class Kinetoplastea; order Trypanosomatida; family Trypanosomatidae; genus Trypanosoma; species Trypanosoma rangeli. Next base: position 22,435 of record NW_021705979.1, read on the forward strand.
TACCTCCTTCCTGCGTTCGGCTTTCAAATAGAGCTGGGATCTTTTGTCTCACACAAACCCACATACGTGCGCAAACTCTCCTTCCCGCTCTTTCCATCTGTATCTCCGTGCTCCAAAGCTCCACGGATTGCATGGATGTCTGTGTCTGCGATGCCGTGCCAACATGCGTGTGGTGACCGGGGGATTTCCGCGGCTGCGTGAAATGGTGCCCTGCTGCCTGTGTGGCAATCCACACGTTTTTCAGTGGGTGGTGTGGGAAAATGCTGCAAAGCCCGACAGCAACAAACACACAGAGAGTGATAGTAATGGTGAGAGAAATCTGCAGGCCTCCACATTTGCACAAATGTTTTTTTTTATAAAAAAAAATACACGTAGTTAATTTTACTTGTAAGTCTCCCATTTTTTTTTTGAATTTGCAGCGCATGTACGCTGGTAGATAAGTGTGTACGTGCGGTTCTGCCTGCGCTGAGAGAGCGAAACATGACTGGGCCGTCGCTGCGGCGGGTGGGGGTGGGGGGTGGGTGGGCAAAGGCCTGGCTCTTCCTTTCCCTCTACGCAAGGAAAAAAAAAACGGCAGTGACAGAAGTTCCCCTCCCTCCCCGCCACCCAGCCATCTTGCCGTTCTCTCTGTCTACTTGTGCTCCTCTGGTTTGCTCGACTGGGGCCTCCGCGGCTTGCGTGTGCCTGCACGTGGGCAGGAGCAACCCAGCATCCCCCACCCCCAGCTTTCCTTACAGTGAGGCAGAAAACACTCACAGTGAAGCGAATGTGCCGTGCAGTATTTTTTAACTTTTTGCTTTTTTCCTTGCATATTTCGCCCACGGGCGCTCCCAAGGCACGTTTAGAGGCGTTACTAGGGAGGGAAGGCCACCATAGCGTGTGTGCAGGCATAAACATAACCCCATATATATATAGGGCTGAAGTAGCATCCGCAGCTGCGGGAACACACATTTTTTTTTCTTTAAATTTATCTTTTGTCACTTTTTTTTTTTGGCTTGCTCCCTTCCCCTTGTTTTTTTTTTCGGCGGCTCCTTCCACCTCAAGGAGTGTCATTACGGACAAGGTAACAGCGGCAAGCATGGGGCCCACAATGCGGTTGGAGAAGGAGCAGCTGGAGGAGAGCGATGTGGCGTCGAATAACGACCGCTCGCGTCCCTTCTCTGCCGCCGACCTGGTTCTTGGGTTAACCGGCGCGAAGGAAACCATGCCAAAGAAACAAAAGACGGTGCAGGAGATTGTGGACGAGCAGGACGCGGACGCAGACGTGGTTCGGGCTGGGCGCTGCTGCACTGTTGTGTTCCTACCCTTGCTAGTGGTGGCGCTGCTTGTGGGCGTCCTGCTGAGTGTTGGGGTGACAAGCGGGAGGGCGCGGGAGGTGAAGGGGGTGCCGCGCGCCGTGTTGTTCATCGTTGAGGGGTTCAAAGGACAGACATTCAACAAGCTGCTCGAGGGGCAGCGGCTACCACACATTCGACGGATGTTGGTGGAGCAGCACGGCGTGTATGCGGTGTGCGCCACACTAGGGGACGCACGATGTGCCCGTGCAGCCCCTGCCGTTGATGCGGTGACAGGCAAGCCGTTCGTCTCCGCCGGTGCCGGACTCGCAAGTATTCTCACGGGCGTCTTCCCGCGACGCCACGGGGTGGCGACCGACTCACAGGCGTCGTACGCCGTCTTCGCCTCGACATCCCTGCAGTTTCCAAGCGTTGCTCTCCGTGTGACCCGCGCTGGGAGGAGGGCAACGGCGGTCGGCGGCCACCGTCTACTCAATGGGTTGAACGCGAGCACGGGGCAGTGCAGTGTGCCAGGCCTGCTGGACGCAGAGTGCGCCAGCCCGCCTGGCTCAGCCGCTCCTGCGGAGGCCGCTGCGGGCTCTACAGGCCAGCCTGCCGTTGCTGCTTCGGCGAACGCTGGTGACACCCCACCCGAGATGAGTTGCTTGCACCAGAGGTCCTGCAACTTATTCAGGCGGGTGCTGACGCTGGCTAGCGGCCGTGGCGGCAGCGAGGAACGCCAGTTTACGGAGCACCTCACGCAACTCTTTGGCAGTCTCTCCGGCGAGGGGCAGCAGGCTGGCGACAGCTTTGATGACAGTCTCCTCATATTCAACTTTAACGCACTCGCCCTGCGCTCGGGGGACGCCGCTTTGCCGGACTTCACCTACGAACCGGAGTCGCTGGAGTATGCAGCACAGGCCTTCCTCATAGACAGCCTCATCGGACAGGTGCTTGCCCTCGTCCAGCACCGCGCCCGCTTCAGAAAGGAAAACTGGCTTGTGGTTGGCACGAGCAACCACGGCGGTGTCGGGAAGTCGTTTGGGCACTTCGGCGACGAGGACGAACTCGTGCCTTTTTTTGTGGCCACCTACACAACAAACACCCGCGGCTACCGACGCCTGCGGCCGCTGACGCGGTCAGTGACCCACATGGACGCCGCCCCAACGATCCTGCAGTGGCTCGGCATCGCCCCGTATGACACGGAAAAGAGTGCCGTGGCGGCAGAGGAAGGGCTGCAGCATGATGACAAGACCGCTGCCGCTGCAACATCAACAGCGGCAGCAAGAGCGCCCCCCCGCGCTGCTGCGTCTGAAGAGGCACGTTTAGACGGAGTGCCGCAGGGCATCTGTGGCACTGGCCTGAATCCGAAGGACTGCGTGGTGGAGGAGCAGTGGAAAAAGAAGTAAAATGCGGGCATAGGTGCCTCCAAGGAGGCAACCCCTCCCCCCTCAAAAGAAAAAGTGGGAGGTACAGGCGAGACAGGGCCTCTGGCGTCTGGCCGCACTGTTGGTTTGCGCAAACGTGAGGGAAAAGGAGAAAAAACAATAACGAAAATAAAAAATAAAAAAGAAAAAAAGAAAAAGTGTGTGTGCGAGCGCGTGCGATGGAGGAGAGTTGTGTATAATAATTGGCGTGAGTCTTTTTGGTATAGTGTATGAGCTGAGCCACTACGCGTAACTTTGGATGCCGCAGCGTGTGGAGGTTGCGTCCTCCCTCCCTCCCCTTCTGTCTGCCCTGTGCACCTTTGCCTTCGCCATGCTGGAGCTGTGGCGCTTGCCTTTTTCTCCCCCCGCCCGTCCGTTCCGCTCTTTCTGCCCACGGCTTTTTTTGTAGCAACAGCGACACCTTCGCCGCTCTGTTCCCCGCGTCCGCCCCGCTGCGGTAGCTGCCCACGTTCATCTGAAGGTGGCTGTGTGTGTTCAACAGCACACCAACCCGGTCGTGCACGTACACACGCACGCACGCACGCACAAGGACGTCCTGACAGGGCCGTAAGAAGGCTGGGGCTGCGGGTAGCGTGGTAGGCGCAGACGAAAGCAGGGAGGCCAGGGGAGAAGACTCCCACTCACTCACAACAACAAAACAATAAAACAAGAAACCATTTAGAGGAGAAGGCAACAACAATGCATCGACAGGAGTCTGTCGGCAGCAGCGGTGGCAGTGGCAGTGCCACCGGGCACGGTTTCCTTACAACGGCCGAGGTACTGGACCGCGCGATGGACCAATGTATGCAACGTGGGCTGTTTGACAGCGCGTCGTGGCTCGGGCAACTTTCACTCAACGCCACTGACAGCGTTTTGCGCCAGATAATTTCGGCTACCGCCCCGGTTGTCACGGCGTTGCAGGATCCGCCGCTCACAGGCCGTGCACACCGCCACCTTGTCCTGGCGCTGAGCCTGATGCATAAAGGCGAGTATCTACGCTGCCACCATGAACTCAACACCGCGCTAAAGGAGTTCGCTGCAGACGCGACGCTTGAGGAGGCTGAGCCGGGTGCGAGGGACTGCCCACTACCACAGCGCGGGGGCGGACGATCCACACCGCCGCCACCAACTTTCTCTTCCCCAGCAGCACAAGCGCTACTACCACCGCCACCGCCGCAGCTGCAGTTTTTGTGCCTGTATTCCCTGTACATGGGCGGGGAGTGCATTAAAAGCACCAGTAGAAACCCACGGAAGAGCAGCAACCCACACCTTCGTACGCTACGCGGACGCCTGCTCGCCGTGCTTGAGCAGCAGCGGCGTTCCTCGTTGCCGCCGGGGGCGTCCGTAAGGCCCTCCGTGCTGCCCATGCCTCGACCGTCGACATCGATGGGGGTGGGTGCAGCGGGGGGTGCCTCGGCGTACGGGGACCCCTTCTTGTGCTGGCTGCACGGTGTCGTGCTGCGCGAGCTCGGGATGAAGCAAGAGAGTGCCACCTACTTTTTGGCTGCCCTCTGCAACCACCCGATGCTCTGGTGCGCCTGGGAGGATCTCTGCACGCTTGTCAGCCGCGAAAACCAGATTGAGGAAATTGAGGCAATGATTGCTGCGCTGGAGCCACAGTTTATGCCAGAAATATTCTTGGCCACTGTGAAGGCCGCGCTGAACGTTGCCCCCGTCTCTCTCGTTCCATCGTCCTTGTTAAGTGCGGCGACCGCTGCCATGGCGCGGCGAAGCACAAGCCCACATGGCGGCAGCTTGCCCCGTCAGCCGACGTTGGCGCGGGACTCACAGCAGCAGCAGCAGCAGCAGCAGCAGCAGCAGCAGCAGCAGCGACGTGGGGAGGGGTATCTTTCACCGCGGCTGGTAAACTCCTGGGAGGCGCTACTAGAGCGGTTTCCCGGCAATCTTTTTCTTCTCTCCAACCTTGCCGGATACTACTACAACGTCAAGAAGGACCTTGAAAAAGCCCAGAACCTGTACAAACGATTACATGAGTTGAACCCGTATCGGCTCGAATCCATGGATGACTACTCTATTGTACTTTTTCTACGCGGTGACCGTATCGGGCTGAGTAGTCTCGCGCAGCAGGTTTACCAAATTGACCCTTTCCGCGCCGAAAGCAACTACGTGGTTGGCAACTACTATGTTCTGATGGGCGCACACGATCGCGGTGTGCTGCACTTTCGTCGAGCAGTGGCAGCAGACCCCACATTCCTTGCCGCCTGGACGCTGCTCGGCCACGCCTACCTGGAGACGAAAAACAGTGCAGCCGCTGTGGAGGCGTACCGCACCGCGGTGGAGCTCGACCCACGCGACTACCGTGGCTGGTACAACCTCGGTCAGATTTACGAGCTGCTGCAGTTTTATCACCACGCGCTGTATTACTACTGGCACACAACAACGCTGCGGCCCACGGATCCGCGAATGTGGTCGGCGGTGGCAAACTGCCTTGACCGCGAGGGACGCACGGAAGAGGCGGTGCTGTGCCTCGAGCGTGCGGAGGCGTACGAGAGTTCCTCCTCTGACTACTACCCACCGCTTGTACACCGGCTTGGGTCGCACTACCTAGAGACACGACGACTAGATCGCGCGGTGTTGTACCTTGAGAAACTCGCTCTGTCCGAGGCACGACGGCTGGATGACGTTCTTTTCGCCCTTCCGCATGTGACGTCGTATTACCTGAAACAGGCAAGGCAACTACTGAACATTCCATCGCGATCCCCCAGCTACGAGCCACCCCAACACTACTCCACAGTCGCCGGGGGAATGGGAGGGCAGCTGCCTCAGCCGACGAGCTCAGCGGTGGGAGGGGCCAGCGCCGGCAGTGGTGGCAGCGTTTACGGCTGCAGCTTAGCCGACCAGTGGCTCATGGCGGACGCCGCAGTGCGGCGAAACATTGAGGCCCGCTGGGAGCAGGCAACGTTATGCCTGACAAAGTCGATGAACCACTTGGAGAATTTTGCGTCCGCGTTGGGCATTCCATTGTCCTCGACGGCTGACACCGGGATGCCCAAGCCCGCAGAGTACGGCGACACTGGCGGTGGTAGTGTTGGAGTGACGGCGGACGAAGGAAGGAGCCGACACACCGTGCAGCTTGACCGCTTATACTGCGAGCTAAACATGCTCCGTCGGTACCTGGAGAGTCAGCAGGAGCAGGTAGAGGCGGCAGTGAGAATGCGAGGGGAGGGAATGCATAGACCGTGAAGAGATGTGGGCGTGCAGTGGCAAGGCAAAGGAGTGACACATACGAACATAAACACATATATACACACAGCCATGCATGCGTGCATAATCGGCGCATACAAAAAACAAAACTGAGTTTGAGAAGTGGCAGCGGGAGCAAAGGGAGAAGAGAGCAACAAAACAGCGACAAAGCAATAGAAAGGCAACGACAAAAGGAGGGAAGAGGCAGACCACAAAGTAAAAAAAAAATTAAAAAAGTAAAAAGGGAGTTGGTCGAAAAAGTGTGGATCCTTGGACAATGTCTACTTTTTCTCTTTGTCTGTGTGTCCCCCTCCGTTTGTGGATTTTTATTTTATTTCTGTTTTCTTGTCTTTCTGTCTCTTGCGGCGGACTCCGCAGGGCCCCACGGCCTGCGACAAACTGCAGTTCAGCCCCTTCGCTCATTATTGTTTCTGCGTGTGTGTTGGTGCGTGCGTGCCGTTCTGTCGTTTGCAGATGCCGTGTTTGTTTTGTGGCGGTGGCTGCTGGTTTGGGGGGCGTCGTGCCATCGCACTTTGCGTTTTTTTTTTTTTTGTGTGTGTGTGTGTTTTGTTTTTCCTCCGTCCCACTCCTCTCATGCGTGTGGCGGGCGTCGAGGAAGGCAAGCAGGCAGGCAGCTCCGCCCTCCTCCCCAACCTTTTTTTTTTGTTTTGTCTTCCCGACCCCCGCAGGGGGTCTCGCACGCGCAGGCAAAACAACAAGAAAAAAAAATGGCCACGCCGCCGGCGCCGGAGGCTGCAACAGCTGCCGAAGCGTCTACGCAGCGCCTTTGCGAGCTCCTCGACGAGGTCGCGCGGAAGGAGAGCGCGCTGCAGCAGTTCCGCGCGTTGTTTGAGCGGCTCTGCCGGGACTACGAGGTGGAGCAGCGCAACGCGGCGCAGGCGAAGCTGGAGCTTGAGACGCTCCAGACACGACACGAGACGCAGCGTCAGGAACTCGTCGCCGCCAAGGCCAAGAACGCCCTGCAGGAGGCGAGGATCAAGGAGGAAGACAGTGTGTGGGAGCGTCGCACGCGGCAGCTGCGCCAGGAGCTTGCGGCTGCTGTGGAGGAACGCGACGCCCTAGCAAGTGAGCGGGAGACGCAGTGGCGGCAGACACGAGCGCTGCGCTCGCAGCTGCAGGAGCAGCAGCTGCAGGACGCGGCGGTTGAGGAGATGTGGAAGTGTCGACTCGATGATGTTCGCAGGGAGGCAGAGAAGAAGGCTCAGGCGGGGATGCGGGAGCGGGAGGAGCTGGTGCGACTGCGTGAGATGGAGTTGCAACGGGGCAGCTCGCAGCTTGAGGGGCGCCTTGCCGATGCGGCTGCTGAAGCAAGACGCCAGCAAGAGACGAATGAGGCGCTTATGCTGCGGATGGAAGACCTGCAGTGTTCCCTGCGGCGGCAGGAAGGTATGACACAACGCATTCAGGACGCACTTCAAGTGGAACAGAAGGAGAAGGCGCAGTTGGGGGAGTACATGGCACTGGAGCGGCAGACGCATCGCCAGCGACTGGAACAAGCAGAGAATAGTTACAAGGCTCAGGTGCAAGAGATGCAGCGCCTTTGTGACCAGCACACGCGTGAGCGTGAGCGACTAGAGAGCGAGATGGCACGTTGCCAGAGAGAATCCCAGCAGGAGGCGCAGCGCACGCGTGAACTGTGGCTACAGCAGAAGCAACAGCTTGAGGTGACTATTGAGTCCCTGCGCGGGGACCTGACACGCGAGCGTATGCGCTTCGACAAGGCAGATGAGTCGCACCAGCGTGTGGAGGCGCTCCTGCTGCGCAGTAGGCGTGAGCTGGAGGCCGCGCAGCAGCAGCAGGCGGTGCTGCAGGAGACCATTGCCTCTTTGCACAAGGCGGCTGCCAAGCGTGACGCCACGCAGGTGCGCTTGGAAGGGGAAATCACTCGACTGATTGCCGCCGTCGCAGAGCGCGAGCGCGAGACGGAGCGGTGGAGGTCGGCGGTGGATCGCATGGAGTGGCAGTCACGGCTGGAGGTGGCGCGTGACAAGCTGGAGGGTGAGCGCGTGCTTCCTGACCCACTCCCCCCACCGCCGCTGCTGCCGCTGTCTGCGTCTCCCGCCACCCGACGACGTGGACCGACACGCCACTCGGCGCGGGTCACCCCTAAGCGGTCGCCGATGCAGCAGGCGGAAAGCATAGACTACACTCCGGCGGCTGGCAGCCCGCTCACGGCAGGCTGCAGGTACTCGTCCAACGTCGAGGAGGACGAGGAGGCCGAAGTGCTTCGCTCGCTCGTGCAGGAAGTACTGCAGGGTTGCATGGCAACGCACACGGAGCCGTCCGCCGCCCCCACACATGCCTCCGCTGCGGCTGCGATTCGTCCTGCGTTTGCGACGGTTGGCAACCACCAAGTGCGAACACCGCGACCCCGGACGACGGCGTCGCGTGCGCGGCGGCCTGCGCAAAGAGGTGACAGGCGCCTTGGGGAAGACTC